>NW_027174733.1:0-97000 GCF_000390325.3 Nicotiana tomentosiformis | reverse complement strand
GAATAATCAAGAATTGAACATTTTTGTTGAGATGAATCTGCGAGAGAAGAGTGGGACTAATAGAAGCTTGGATGTGGGAAAGAGAGTGGTGCTTGTTGCTGTGAAAGCTTCAAGAGATATATCAAGAAGTGCCTTTATCTGGGCATTAACTCATGTGGTTCAACCTGGGGATTCTGTTAAGCTGCTTGTGCTCATTCCTCCTCATAGCTCAAGTAAACTTTATCTACTGCCCTAACAAACATTTACATGCTACTAGTTGTATTAGAAATGCATTTATGAATTTAGTTCTTAGTTTATGCCAGACATCAAACTTCAATTTTGATATAACAACAACAACAACAACAAGCCAAGTAATTTCCCACAAGTGGGGTTTGGGTAAGATGTACGCAGTCTTACCCCTACCCTTAGAAGGACAGAGAGTTTGTTTCCGATAGACCCTCGGCCGGAGAACGAATGAAAAAAGTAATGACAACAAGTAGGAATAACAACAAGATAAAAAAGATCGAAGCCAAGAAAGCAGTTAAACTCTAGGTAGTAATAGCAATCTATGAATAAAAGGATATCATACTAACGCTAATGCTAGCGAACTGGGTAAGACAAAGAGATACGCTCGACTACCTACTAGCCTTCTACCCTAATCCTCCACCTCCACACCCTCCAATCTAGGGCCATGTCCCTCGTTTTATGTTTCATTTTTATTGGGTGGTTTGGCCAAAATCAATTATTGCAGAAGAAGTTGCCTTTGATTATGCAATTTAGAGGAATAGGCATATTCTTCCAGAATTTATAGAGCCATTGCTAGCTCAAGCCTTGGTTCATGTCATTGTCCTGTTTAACTTGATCCGCGCAAGAATTAGGCTAGCTCCACGTGTGTTTCTAGTTTCTTCACTCTTTGTCATTTGTCCTTTCATTTGCTATAGAGCAATATGTTAAAGTGACTTGAACTACACTTTCAGGTAAAAGGCTTTGGGGTTTTCCTAGATTTAACAGTGATTGCACGAATAGCAACTGGAGATCATTGTCTGGAACAACTTTAGATCAGAAGGACTTCATTAGAGAATCATGCACTCAAATGTTGCTTCAACTTCATGATATTTATGATCCAGATAAAGTAAGTGATCCATCTAATTCTGATATCATTGTTCCCTCAAGGAACACATATGGGATTCCCACATCATTCAGTTCTATTTTACAGATAAAGGTGAAGGTCAAAGTCATTTGTGGGTCACAGTCAGGAGTAGTGGCTGCTGAAGCGAGGAGAGTTCAGACACGATGGGTGGTGTTGGATAAGTAATACAGTGTAAATCTTATTTCATGTTTGCATGTTTAAGAACTTTTTGTCTTACATCTGATTAGAATGTAGGTATTTAGTTGCTCTTGGTGCTTGGTATTTTGATTTGAATCTGGTTTGTGCTAAATGCATATTTCCTTGATGACTCATGTCCAGGAGAATGAAAAAAGAGACCAGAATCTGTATGGAGCAACTACTGGAATGCAATATTGTTCAGATGAAAAACTCTCAACCAAAAGTGCTTAGGTTGAATTTCATCGGATCGCCTAACACTGACACTGAAGTCTCCCGTAGGTCACAAGCTTCTACAAAACAATTAGGTGAAAAGTCTGATGATCCCTGGAATGAGATTCGGGTGCCAAACGTGACTCCAGCAAGTAGTCCAGAGCATTCATCATTCACCACAACTGATGCTGGGACATCCTCAATTTCCAGTGTGGACATAGGGGCCTCTCCGCTTTTCTTCTCTGAGATCAATTGGGATATGAAGAAGAGCTTTTCGCATAAATGCAATCATTATTCAGATGAATCTGATTCTGACACAGATAGTGAAAATCTGACTTCTCCTACAACAAGCATATGTTCCCGCCAATGGATGCAAGACATTCTCATTGCAGCGAAGGAGTATTCAAGTTACTTAAAGAAAGACTCACCGAGATCCAGAGGCACATTGCTAAAGTTGAAGCATGATGTTACCCCGGAGAAATCATTTGGACGTGATCAGGACCCTGGAGTTTGTCTAAAGAAAGAAAGACATCATCTGGAAGTAAACAGTAATATGAGAAAAATGATGTCATTAACCAAAAATTCTCCTGCTGATCCTCCTCCACTTTGTTCAATATGTCAACACCAGGCACCTGTATTTGGAAAACCACCTAGGTGGTTCACTTATTCTGAGCTCGAACGTGCTACTGGTGGATTTTCACAAGCTAACTTTTTGGCTGAGGGTGGATATGGTTCTGTACATCGTGGACACTTACCAGATGGACAAGTCATAGCAGTCAAGCAACATAAATCGGCTAGTTCGCAGGGCGACCTTGAATTTTGCTCTGAGGTGGAGGTCCTGAGCTGTGCTCAGCATCGAAATGTGGTGATGCTGATCGGCTTCTGTGTGGAGGATGGAAGAAGATTGCTAGTTTATGAATACATATGCAATGGCTCTTTAGATTCTCACCTTTATGGTACCAACCTCTCCACTCCTCTGTCTTTATATCTTAATCCTCTTTACGCCCCATGTCTTTCTTGATGTGTGGCATTCAAATGCTTTAATTTAGTAGAAATTGAAGCCTTTAGATTCTTAAATTTGATAATTTTTAGTGTGTGGTTCCAATTGCACGTGTAACTCCCGTCTACATAAATCTGTCAAAAGTGTTTAGCTTCTCACAAACTAAATTAAATCACTATATTCTGGACGATTATTATGAGAACTATATTCTTTGCTCATGTGTGGAGCAAGTAGGGAACAACAAAGCTTAGGAACCTCTCACAAATTCTGCGACCCGTATTTATTTGTTGATAATGAATTTCTCCAACCTGCAGGACGTAATGGACATCCATTAAATTGGTCAGCACGTCAAAAGATTGCCGTCGGAGCTGCTCGTGGATTGAGATACCTGCACGAGGAGTGCAGAGTAGGTTGTATTGTTCATCGTGACCTGCGACCAAATAATATCCTCCTAACTCATGATTTTGAACCGTTGGTGTGTGTTCCTTTTGTACGCTTTATGTTTCTCTATTTACAAGATTCTCTTGTCATGTTTTGGGCTTCTTTTATTTATTTAAAAGTTACAAGCTTTAGATGATCTTGTAAATCTTTTTCTCCATGGAGAAGCACTCTAGAAAGTAAGCGTTTTAGGATAAGTAGAAGTGAGAATAAATATATGCACTACAAGTTTAGTTAGCATGAGAAGAATGAAGATAAAGTGAGATTAGAAAGGATTATGGGGCCTAAATGCAAACAATGCAAATATAAAGGCTCGTTGTTGCAGGAGAATGGAACGATAGATGAAGATGTACACATAGAATCAAAAGCTGATGGTTGAAATGGAGAAGGGCTACCTGGGTGGTATGTGATAAAAGAATGGCTACTGAAGTGAAAAGTAAGTTCTACAGAATAGTTATAAGACCAATAATAATATATGATAGTGAATGTTGGGCATCTAAAGTCCAACACATCCACAAGATGAGTGTCGTAGAGATACGGATGCTAAGATATAATATAAAGATTAGACAAGATTAAAATGACATTAGTCAAAAAGTGCAAGTAGCACACATTTGAGGATATGATGAGAGAAGATCGCTTGAGATGGTTTAGTCATGTCATGCGTCTACCTCCGGATACACTAGCCTGTAAGTGTGAAACCATGGTAAGTGAAGGTGTTAAGGAGAACAAGGTAGACCTAAGATCACATACAAGGAAATTGTCATGAAAGACCTACAATCTCTTGGAATCAATGCAGACATAGGGAAAGATAGGGTTCAAGGAAATAATTTTTTTATATAGGCGATACCAATTAGTTGAGAATATATTTTAGTTATGTTAATAGTTTACTTTAGATCCTATGCTATCTAGGATTCTTTTAGCCTTATTAGAGATTCTTATGCCAGTAGGAAATATAGAGGACTTTCAATATTTTTTATTTTTATTTGTATAATGTTGGCCTGATGAATTGAAATGGGAACATGGGTAGTGAGGATTTTTTAGCGGACCCCAACTTGTTTGGAATTGAGGTATAGTAGTAGTAGTTGTTTTCTAGCATAATGGAAAGGAAAAATAGTACTCATAAATATCTGCTGTAATTCGTCTTTAAAATGTAGTAGGCTGTCTTTTGTCTAAAATTGGACACAATGAACTATCTACTTGTCCGCGCTTGCTTGTATTATTCTCTTGTTTCATCCTTTACTTTAAGTCCCCTCTTCATTATTTCTTTGTGATATAGGTTGGAGACTTTGGACTCGCAAGGTGGCAGCCAGAAGGGGACTTAGGTGTTGATACAAGAGTAATAGGAACATTTGGGTAAATAACTAAATATGAAACATAACACAGTTGGCTCCGACTAACACTATCTTTCAGCCTTTTAGTTGATATGATTTTTTGTTGTTCAGGTACTTGGCACCGGAATATGCTCAAAGTGGTCAAATAACTGAAAAGGCTGATGTGTACTCATTTGGTGTAGTACTATTGGAACTTGTTACCGGAAGAAAAGCTATAGACATTAATCGCCCCAAGGGCCAACAATCCCTCAGTGAGTGGGTATGAGTTCTTGAAGTTTTTCTTGTGTTTTATGGTCACATCAAAGTCTGAATAAACCCGTGGTGTAGAGGACTAATAGTTTATCCTTATATTCCAAATGGACCAGGCACGTCCTCTTCTGCGAAAGAGTGCCATCTCCGTACTCATCGACCCATGTCTAGAGAACTGCTACTTGGAGCAGGAGATTCATGGCATGCTACATTGTGCTTCGTTATGCATTCGACGGGACCCTCATTCAAGGCCAAGGATGTCCCAGGTAAGAGATATATACTGAAGTTTGCTGTCCAAAAATGAAAACTTGCGAGAAAACTGTTTGTTTTTGCGACAAGAGCATTTAGATCTGGAAGCTAATTATATGCGTCGACTGTATAATATGACTGCGCCCCAAACACATGACCAAATGTCACTTATGCTAATCTTTGATTGCACAAGACATTCTCATAATACTTTCAAGCCTGAAACTAGTTTTAAAATGCAGATGTTACTTTGAATTGTGAAAGCTGTTACGCATTGATCTATTGCTTTCTTATCCCTCCCCCTCCTCCCCCCCCCCCCCCCCCCCAAAAAAAAAAAATGAAAGGGAAAAGAAACAACAAAAAGAGGAAAACAGGGAGGACTTAATGTTAATAGATTCTTCAGTTATTATAACTCAAGAGTCTCCTATTGTTTGACAGTAGCAGAAGCGTAGGTTAAAGCCTTCACTGTATATTTTCACTTTCAGTGTTAAACTTAACGACATCATATTAGCAGCACCCCGGAACTACTATAGTATGATCCTTATATACACTCTGTTGTTCTCATTGCATATGTAGGTACTTCGGATGTTAGAAGGCGACGTGTTAGTGAACTAACTTTGTAGTAAAATGAAAATGGTTTGGAGTTGATCGTCAAAAGAAGTCAAGTTTGACATAAGACAATTGATCCCAAGCTGACAATGGCCGTTTCAAAATAATGCTCCAACTGTACTGGGGGCTGCAAGAAGATGCCACAGGCAGAAAGGTTCTCCTATGTACGAGACAAGGGAAGATTTTGTTCTCCCACAATCATCAACCACATTTTGTTCCTCTTTTTTTGATCCACTTTATGATCCACGTGCATTATAGATGCTTGTATAGCAGTGATAAGTATGAATGTGTTAAAATTATTTGATTTGTTATCCCTAGTAGAATTAGGGCGAAGCATTGCATATGGGAATGGCAGTGAAACTGTAGCTTGTCTGTAATTGTTTTTGGCTTCAATCTCTCGAAATGCAATGGCTTGAATTCACAGTTTTGTTGAACTTTATTCTGTTTGCCAGGAACAAAAAGCAGAAATAACATGTAATTGATTTTCATAGTTTATATATCTCTAAATATTAGTGCATCTTCCTAAATGTCGTCTTAACAATTTGTAGCTGCTGATTGACCTTAGCTACCTCTACGGAAACTGCTTTTGGGGTCCAAATTCAGTATTACCTCTTAATCTTAGTATTTGCAATTTCGCTCCCACTATCACAAGGAAAGTCATGCCTTGTCTCTTCGTCCAATTACCATTTGTCTTTCCCTCAGCCGACTAGGAAAACAAATTTCCTTAAACAGTTGGCAACTATAAATTCTATACAGCCCTGGTAATTGGTAAATCAATCCAATGTTCAGACATAACATGTATATTCTTCCAGATACTTAGTGTAACTATATTCTAATTACTTGGACTGTTAGCTATGAGTTTTGGACTAGTTGTTTCCATCCTCTGCCAAATTTTTAAACGTTGACTCGTAATTCATTCTTATTTAATTTCATGTACAACTTGTCAAGAAGTTTAGAAGTTGGAGTTCAAAACTTTACATGTCTGATCCCACTTTATCTAAAGTCTTTCAAGAAAATGCATTTCGATAACTTCTTAATGGTTATCACCTCTTAATCCCTCCTCAACCCCTACCCCCCGAAGTGAATTATTTTGCACTCAAAAGAGAAATTTTTACCATTTTGACTAAACTTGGCCTGTTTAGCTGACCTAGGAAGAGGAAGATCTTTTTCTTATGCAACTTAGAGCTTGATATTGGAAGTCCAACTGGTTATGACTTGAGAGAGATGCTCAATTACGTGAAATCGTAATTACCATTATTTTGTTTAATGTTCCGATTTTGTATTAGTGGCTAATTAATGCAAAATGAAAGACATCTTTCAGCATATGCAAATAGGAAATATTATCTTTAAATTCATGAGACCTCAAAGGATGAAAAGATTGGACACTATCTAATATTCTAGACTTTATATCCTCCAACTTGTGGTAATGTAAGACGTTACACATATTAAAATAAAACATTACGACAAGTGATAAAGCCAGGGAAAGAAGGTAGGAAAAGAAAGTTTATCTTTTGATATGTTCCCTAAATCAAGATTCCTTCCTTGGGATAATAATGCCAAATCATGATTTTGGTGGGGTTTTAGTACATTGACCATAAATTAGAGTAGTTCTCTAGAAAGATAGAGATAAAACCATTAAATAAGTATAGATCTTTTTTGACATATACTCTATAAAGCAATTGGTCGTTAATTTTTAAGTAGAAATCTACTGCTCATGAGATAAAGCCTAGTTGAGTAAGATATCTATCTACAAAAGCTTTGAGTACTAAAATATATGCGCGTCCAAATCTAAGTTGGATCTAAGTAAACTGTTGGTTAGGTCATTGATTTAAGTAATGACTATGGTGTGACAGCCAAGTCATTGGCAGACAAAATACAGGTTAAAAAAGATTAAATGGAAGACCCAAAATAGTTGACATGTCAAATTGTTGATCTCTTTATTTTAAAAATATTGTTAAGGACCGGCCTATCGGTATTAATATTTCAGTTCTTTGTGAATGTAATAGTTTCATATTGTAAGAGTGTATAATAACATATTGCTTATATATGGAATGTCATACTGCAACTTCTGTTTCATGACATATATACATGCGAATAAAGTCGAATTTGAAGAAATAAAAATAATAACAATAATACCAATAATAATAATAATTACTATGATTATTATTACCAAAAAGAAAAAATAAACCTTATCTGATATTGTAGATAATGTTATTTATCAAGTGATTATTTTAACATGATCGTCTTGATGATTATTGTCGAGATATGAGATAATGGTGTGACAAATCTTCCATTACATGAGATATTAGTTAAGGGTACTTTTTTATTGTTTAGTTGAGGTTTTACATGCTTAAACACATGCAAATGCATGGAATATTAGCGCAAATAATTAATACATGTAAAAGGGTATATACCCCCCACAACATATTCAAATATAGAAAATTGATACTGTAATTATGATATTTCATAGGATAAATTAGCCTATACCATCTTCTACTACTTATATCCTTTCTTTTGTGTTTTAATATGTAAAGGAACGAGAGTTGTTCCTTAATTTCTTGTCATGAACCCAAGTTGGGAAACTATCCAAGAAAAAAGCAAATAGTAACGTGGCAATCCAATCATCTTCACTTGGTGTATGCTCATAAGACCCAACTTGTACTACAAAACATATTATTACTCATATAAACCACTTAATATTTCCTCTTCTTTCCACACCCCTAACCGAACAACCAAAACGAGAAAACTCATTCTGGACGTTGAGTTTTTGGAGTTGTTACTTTTTTTTGTCAATTATATTTTCTGTAGCTAGGTAAAAATGGGGAGAAAGTGTTCACATTGTGGGAAGATAGGTCATAATTCAAGAACTTGCAGCAGTTTCAAAGTAGGTGCTATTAGTTGTGGATTAAGACTCTTTGGAGTGCAAGTAGTTGACATCTCTGCTTCATCTTCATCTGCTTATGATGTTCAGTTGAAGAAAAGTTTAAGCTTAGATTGCTTATCTTCGCCTCCACCTACTGTCTCATCATCATCTGAAAAGACTACTAGTTGCACAAATATTGGTTCTCTCTCTGATTGTCTCTTAGGTCAAGTTCATCAAGATAGAAGGAAAGGTTTGGAAAGCTCATTAATTAAGTTAGTATCGATGTATTTGCTGTTTTTCTTTAATGTTAATAATTATTGGATGGATGATATGATCTCAGGAGTTGCATGGACAGAGGAGGAACACAGAACATTCTTAGTGGGACTAGAGAAGCTAGGTAAAGGAGATTGGAGAGGAATTTCAAGGAACTTTGTGACAACAAGGACTCCAACCCAAGTTGCTAGTCATGCTCAGAAGTATTTCCTCAGACTATCAACTCATTATCATCTCAACAATAACAAGCGCCGTTCCAGCCTCTTTGACTTGGTATTCTATACTCCTATAGGATCCTCGTCATCACCTAGATATACATTTGATCGATGTCGTCATTTCTTATGAAAATATTTTTCATTTAAAATGACTCCTGTCGTACTAAAAATGTAACGTGTTAACATGATAGGTAAGGAGCAACAACAAGAACCATCATGAAACTAGTCCAGACTTTGCAAATTCTACTCATTCTCTGACAAGCTTAAAAGAAGTTTGCCAAGAAACTAGTCGTCCATCTTTATTAATGGATCTCAATTCATCTGGAGAAGATATAGCAACCAAAGATCATCAACATTGCAAAAACACTCAACAACCTCTTTGGCCTTATGAATTCCTGGCTTCTCATCAGATGGTGTCTTCTTCTCCAATAACTATGTCCATTTCTCCAGTGGCAGTAGCACTTGATTTGGAGCTAAGTCTAGCAGCTCCAAGAAATGCGGATAAAAACAAGCCAAATACCTTTCTAATTGGACCTATTCCTGTTACTTAGCTAATTAATGAATGTATTTTCCTATTATCATGTTACTACTATATAATAGTACTTCTATAACTCTATTCCCCATCTCTAACTTCAGGCGACTTTCAAAGTAAAAATTGCATTTTTTCTCGACTTTCATACTTGAATATTACGTACTAATGAACGTAAATAAAGGGTGAGTATATACCCATTTAAATTAATGAAAATCCAAATCGGCTACTGCGGACAAAATTCCTTGTCATCGTAAAGATTATTCTCCTTAAAAACATAAAAAGAGTGTCGTCGCTTCAACCTAAGGAACCATAGTCACCGTCTTGCCACGATCGTTCCTCATTTTTTTGCGTTTTACGGCCACAAAACTGGAATTCCACCCGATTCTTATATTTTCGCATGTTATAGCCCTCGCCTTCCGCATGGGCCCGGGCCCCCGGACCCGTATCGCCTAAAATTTTTTCGGGCCATCCAATAAGCCCTAAGGAACCATAGTCACAGCCTCGCCATGACCGTTCCTCGTTTTTTGGCGTTTTACGGCCATAAAACTAGAATTTCGCACGATTTCTATATTTTCATTTGCTATAGCCCACGCCTTCCGCGTGGGCCCGGCCCCTCAGACCCAGATCACCTAAAATTTTTTTGGGCCATCAAATACGATCTAAGGAACCACAGTCACCGCCCCGCCATGACCATTCCTCGTTTTTTGGCATTTTACGGCCATAAAACAGGAATTCCGCGTGATTCCCATATTTTCGTGTGCTATAGCCCACGCTTTTCGCATGGGCCGGGACCTCAAATTCGGATCGACTAAAAATTTTTCGGCCCATCAAATACGACCAAAGGAACCATAGTCACTTCCCCGCCATTACCATTCCTTATTTTTTGTGTTTTACGGCCATAAAACTCAAATTCCGCCCAATTCTCATATTTTCGTGGGCTACCCATGCCTTCCGTGTGGGCCCCCGGACCCGGATCACCTAAAATATTTTCGAGCCTTCAAATACGCCCTAAGGAATCGTAATCACCGCCCCGCCATGATCGTTCCTCATTTTTTTGGCATTTTACGGCCATAAAACTAGAATTCGTGTGATTCCCATATTTTCGTGTGCGCCCACGCCTTCCGAGTGGGCCGGCCCTTCTGACCCGGATCGCCTAAATATTTTTCAGGCCATCAAATACGATCTAAGGAACTATAGTCACCGTCCCCGCCATGACCGTTCCTCGTTTATTGTTTGGGTTTTACTGTCATAAAACTGAAATTTCGCCCATTCCTATATTTTCGTGTGTTATAGCCCACGCCTTCCGCATGGCCCCGGCCTCCCGAACAAGGATCGCCTAAAATTTTTACGGCTCATCAAATACGACCTAAGGAACCATAGTCACCACCCCGCCATGACCGTTCCTCCATTTTTAACGTTTTACGGACATAAAACTGAAATTCTGCCTGATTCTCATATTTTCGTGTGCTATAGCCCATGCCTTCTGCGTGAGTCCGGGCCCCTGAATCCGGATCGCCTAAAAATTTTCGGGCCATCAAATATGACCTAAGGAACCATAGTCACTGCCCCGCTATGACCGTTCCTCATTTTTTTGTGTTTTACGACCATAAAATTGGAATTTCGCTCGATTCTCATATTTTTGTATGCTATAGCCCACGCCTTCCGCGTGGGCCTGGCCCCCTGACCCGGATTACTTAAAAAATTTTAGGGCCATCAAATACGACCTAAAGAACCAAAGTCACTGCCCCGCAATGACCGTTCCTCATTTTTTTGGATTTTATGGCTATCAAACTGGAATTCCGCCCGATTTTTATATTTTTATGTGCTATAGCCCACGCCTTCCGCGTGGGCCCAGCCTCCAGGCCCCGGATCTCCTAAAATTATTACGGGCCATCAAATACGACCTATGGAACCATACTCACCACCCCGCCATGAACGTTCCTCCTTTTTTAGCATTTAACGACTATAAAACTGAAATTCTGCCCGATTCCCATATTTTCGTGTGAGATATCCCACTCCTTCCAGGTGAGCCCGGCCCCCCGGACCTGGAACGCCTAAAAAATTTTCGGGCTATCAAATACGACATCAGAAACCTTATTCACAGCCCCGCGATGAACGTTCTTCGTTTTTCTAGCGTTTTACGACCATAAAACTAAAATTTCGCCCGATTTTTATATTTTCGTTTGTTATAGACCATGTCTTTCGCGTGGGCCAGGCCCTGACCCGGTAGCCTAAAAGTATTCCGGACCATCAAATACCACCTAAGGAATCATAGTCACCGCCCCGCCATGACTGTTCCTCCTTTATTTTGCGTTTTACCGCCATAAAACTGGAATTCTGCCCGATTCCCATATTTTCGTGTGCTATGATCCACGCCTTCCGCGTGGGCCCAGGCCCCCGGACCCGGATTGCCTAAAACTTTTTTGGACCATCTAATACACCCTAAGGAACCATAGTCATGGTCCCTCTATGACTGTTCCTCATTTTTTAGCGTTTTACGGCCATAAAAATAGAATTTCGCACGATTTTCATATTTTGTTTGCTATAGCCCACGCCTTTCACGTGGGCCCGGGTCCCTGGACTCGGATCATCTAAAAGTATTTCGGGCCATCAAATACGATCTAAGGAACCACAGTCACATCCCCTCCATAAACGTTCCTCGTTTTTTGGTGTTTTAAGGCCATAAAACAGAAATTCCATCTGATTCCCATATTTTCATGTGCTATAGCCAGCATAGGCCGGACCCTCGGACTCGGATCGCCTAAAAAATTTTCATCCCATCAAATACGACCAAAGGAACCATAGTCATTTTTCCGCCATGACCATTCCTCGTTTTTTGTATTTTACGGCCATAAAACTCTAATTACGTCCAATTTTCATATTTTCGTGGGCTACCCAAGCATTCCGCGTGGGCCCGGGCCCCCGGACCCGGATCACCTAAAGAGTTTCTGAGCCTTCGAATACGCCCTAACTAACCATAATCATCGCCCCGCAATGACCGTTCCTCATTGTTTGGCATTTTGCAAACATAAAACTGAAATTCATATGATTCCCATATTTTCGTGTGCTATAGCCCACACCTTCCGCGTGGGCCCTATCCTTCTGACCCAGATCGCCTAAAAACTTTCGGAGCCATCAAATACGACCTAAGGAACTATAGTCACCGCCCCCGCCATGACTGTTCCTCATTTTGTTTTGCGTTTTACTGCCATAAAACTGAAATTTTGCCTATTTCCATATTTTCATATGTTATAGCCCACGCCTTCCGCTTGGCCTCGGCCTCCCGAACAAGGATCGCCTAAAATTTTTACGGGCCATCAAATACGACCTAGGGAACCATAGTCACCGCCCCTCCACGACCGTTCCTTCTTTTTAGCCTTTTACGGCCATAAAACTGGAATTCCGCCCGATTCCCATATTTTCGTGTGCTATAGCCCACGCCTTCCGCGTGGGTTCGGGCCCCTGAATCCGGATCGCTTAAAATTTTTTTGGGCCATAAAATACGACCAAAGGAACCATAGTCACCGCTTCTCCAAGACCGTTTCTCATTTTTTTGTGTTTTACGGCCACAAAACTGAAATTCTACCCGATTCTCATATTTTTGTGTGTTATAGCCCACGCCTTCCGCGTGGGCCTGGCCCCCCGGACCCGGATCGCTTAAAAATTTTAGGGTCATCAAATACGACCTAAAGAACCAAAGTCACATCCCCGCAATGACCGTTCCTCGTTTTTTGGGATTTTACGGCTATAAAACTGGAATTTCGCCCGATTTCTATATTTTCGTATGCTATAGCCCACGCCTTCTACGTGGGTCCGGCCTCCAGGCCCCGGATTACCTAAAATATATACGGGCCATCAAATACGATCTAAGGAACCATAGTCACCGCCCCGCCATGAATGTTCCTCCTTTTTTAGCGTTTTACGGTCATAAAACTGGAATTCTGCCCGATTCCCATATTTTCGTGTGAGGTATCCCACGCCTTCCATGTGGGCCCGGCTCCCCGGACCTAAAGCGCCTAAAAAAAATTCGGGCTATCAAATACGACATAAGGAACCATAGTCAATGCCCCGCAATGACCTTTCTTCATTTGTTTGGCGTTTTACGGCCATAAAACTAGAATTCCGTCCGATTCCCATATTTCCGTGTGTTATAGACCACGACTTCCGCGTGGGCCTAGGCCCCTGGACCCGGATCACCTAAAATTTTTTTGTGCCATCAAATACAACCTAAAGAACCATAGCCACCGCTCCTCCATGACCGTTCCTCGTTTTTTGACATTTTACGGCCATAAAATTAGAATTTCACCCGATTCTCATATTTTCGTGTGCCGTAGCCCACGTCTTCCGCGTGGGCTAGGCCCCCAGACCCGGTAGACTAAAAGTTTTTTGGGCCATCAAATACCACCTAAGGAATCATAGTCATCGCCGCTCCATGACCATTCCTCCATTTTTTGCGTTGTACGGCCATAAAAGTGAAATTTTGCCTGATTCCCATATTTTCGTGTGCTACGCCTTCCGTGTAGGCCCGAGCCCCCGGACCCGGATCGCCTATAAATTTTCTGGACCATCAAATACTCTCTAAGGAACCATAGTTGCGGCCCCGCCATGACCGTTCCTTGTTATTTAGCGTTTTACGGCCATAAAATTGGAATTTCGCACTATTTCCATATTTTCGTTTGCTATAGCCCACGCCTTCCGCGTGGGTCCGGGCCCCCAGACTCGGATAGCCTAAATATTTTTCGGGCCATCAAATATGATCTAAGGAACCACAGTCACCGCCCCGCCATGACCATTCCTCATATTTTGGTGTTTTAATGCCATAAAACAGGAATTTTGCCCGATTCTCATATTTTTTTGTGTTATAGCCCACGCCTTCCGCGTGGGCCGGGCCCTTAGACCCGGATCGCCTAAAAATTTTCTGGCCCATCAAATATGACCAAAGGAATCATAGTCACTTCCCTGCCATGACCATTCCTTGTTTTTTGCATTTTACGGCCATAAAAGTCTAATTCCGCCTAATTCTAATATTTTCGTAGGCTACCCACGCCTTCCGCGTGGGCCCGGGCCCCCGGACCCGGATCACCTAAAAAATATTTGAGTCTTTGAATATGCCCTAAGGAACCATAATCACCGCTCCCCCATGACCGTTCCTCATTTTTTGGTATTTTGCGGCCATAAAGCTAGAATTCGTGTGAATCCCATATTTTTGTGTCCTATAGCCCACGCCTTCCGCGTGGTCCCCGCCCTTCCGATCGCCTAAAAAGTTTCTGGGCAATCAAACATGACCTAAGGAACTATAGTCACCGCCCCTACATGACCGTTCCTTTTTTTCTTTTTGCGTTTTACGGCCATAAAACTGAAATTCCGTCCGATTCCCATATTTTCGTGTATATAACCCACGCCTTCTACATGGGCCCAGGTCCCCGGACTCGGATCGCCTAACAATTTTTCGGGCAACCAGATATGACCTAAGGAACCATAGTCACCTCCCTGCCATGACCTTTCCTCGTAGTTTGGCATTTTACGGTCATAAAATTTGAATTCCGCCTGATTCTCATATTTTCGTGTGCCATAGCCCACGCCTTCCGCGTTGGCTCGGGCACTCGGACCAGAATCGCCATCAAATACGACCTAAGGAACCTTAATAACCGCCTTGCCATGACCTTTCATCGTTGTTTATCGTTTCACGGCCATAAAACTGGAATTTCGTCTGATTCCCGTATTTTCGTGTGCTATAGCCCACACCTTCCTCGTGGGCCCAGACCCACAGACCCGAATCGAATAAATATTTTCTAGGCCATCACATACGACCAAAGGAACCATAGATACCTCCCCGCCATGACCATTCCTTATTTTTTGCGTTTTACAGCCATAAAACATGAATTTCGCCCAATTCTCAAATTTTCGAGGGCTATAACCCACGACTTCCTCATGGGCCCGGGCACCATGGACCCGAATCGCCTAAAATATTTTTGGGCCATTAAATACGACCTAAGGAACCATAGTCACTGCCCACCATGACCGTTCCTCGTTTTTTGGTGTTTTACGGTCATAAACATGAAATTTTGCCTGATTCCCTTATTTTCATGTGCTATAGCCCAAGCCTTCTAAGTGGGCCCGGCCTCCCAGCCCCGGATCGCTTAAAAGGTTTCCGGACCATCAAATACGACCTAAGGAACAATAGTCACCACCCCTCCATGACCGTTCCTCCTTGTTTTGTGTTTTACGGCCATAATCCTGGAATTCCGCTTGATTCCCATATTTTCGTGTGTTATAGCCCACACCTCCAGCTTGGGCCCTGGCCCCGTTCCCGAATCGCTTAAAATGTTTTCGGGTAAGCAAATATGACCTAAGGAACCATAGTCACTGCCCTTCCATAGCCATTTCTCATTTTTTGGCTTTTTATTTTCCATAAACATGAAATTCTGCGTGATTCCCATATTTTCGTGTGATATTGCCCACGCCTTCCGCGTGGGCCCGGCCTCCAAGACCTGAATCGCCTAAAACATTTCTGGGCTATCAAATACGACCTAAGGAAACATAGTCACCGCCCCGCCATGACCGTTCCTCCTTTTTTTACGATTTACGGTGATAAACCTGGAATTCCTCCCGATTCCCATATATTTGTATGCTATAACCCACGCCTTCTGCGTATGCCCAGGCCCCCGGACCCACATCTCCTAAAAAATTTTCGGGACATCATATACGACCTAAGGAACAATAGTCACCACCCCGCCATGACCGTTCCTCTTTTGTTTTTCATTTTAAGTCCATAAAACTAGAATTCGCCCAATTTCCATATTTTCATGTGCTATAGCCCACGCCTTCCGCGTGGGCCGGCCCCTAGAGCCGAATCGCCTAAAATTTTGACGGGCCATCAAATATGACCTAAGGAGCCATAATCACGACCTCTCCATGACCGTTCCTCATTTTTTTGCGTTTTCCTGCTATAAACAAGGAATTTTGCCCGATTCTCATATTTTCGTGTGCTATAGCCCACGCCTTCTGTGTGGGCCCGACCTCCCAGACCCAGATTGCCTAAAACATTTCCGGTGCCATCACATACGACCTAAGAAACCATAGTCACCGCCCCACCATGACCTTTCCTCCTTTTTTTGCATTTTACGGCCATAAACCTGGAATTCCGCCCGATTCCAATATTTTCGTGTGTTATAGCCTACGCCTTTCGCATGGGCCCGGGGTACCGGCCCCGGATCACTTAAAATTTTCCCGATCCATCAAATATGACCTTATGAACCATAGTGACCACCCCGCCATGACCGTTTCCCCTTTTTTGCGTTTTACGGCCATAAACCTAGAATTTAGCCCGATTCACATATTTTCGTGTGCTATAGCCCATGCCTTCCGTGTGGGGCCCTCCCCCGGAACCCAGATCGCTAAAATTTATCCGGGCCATCAAATACGACTTAAGGAACGGTAGTCACCGCCCCGCCGTGATGGTTCCTTTTTTTTGGCGTTTGACCACCATAAAACTGGAATTCCGCCTGATTCTCAAATTTTCATGTGCTATAGCTCATGCATTCCATGTGAGTCCGACTATAATCTCATGTTTTAGTTGATTATTACATTCCAATTTACTGCACTTTAGTTGAGTTTGAGCTTTAATCGCTAGTGATTTTCTCTAATTGTGTGTTTTATGCCTTGTAGGAGTGATTCCGACCTATGTAGATATTATGGAATGAGTTCAAGTGATTTGGAGCTTTGAATTCTTAGTTAAAGCCCAAGGAATTAAGCCGGGATCGTGTTCGGATGATAGTTAAGAACGAACAAAGAATCGAGAAGGCATATTGCGCAGTGTCTAGTAAAATGCACATAACCTTTCGCTCGAAACTTCTTTTGGGCAACACAATATATTGTTGGAAAGCTAATTCAAAGGGCTACAACTTTCATGTTTTACATGTTTTCAAATTCCCAACATAACAGGGTGAAATGGGCGCGGCAAGTGTGCGTCCATGCACTGACCGCGCATATGGGGCAGAACAGTGTGAAAAGTGCGCGGGTACACTTCCAGGTGCGAGGCCACGCACGTCCAACTCCAGAAAAGTGTCTGTTTTTGCATAGGAGAAGGTATATTTGTTTGGGACCGACCCTACTTGGTATATATACATGGAAAAATGGTATTTTGAGGACTTTTGATATAATTTATACCTAAGGAAGCTAAGGAGAAGAGGGAGAAGCAAGAGCACAAGGATTTCACCATTCATCCTCACTCAAGACAAGGGTTTGGAGGTTTTATGTTTTCCTTTGACTTAAACTTAATTGTGATGAATTTCTCCATATCCATGGAGTAATTCTTCCTTAAGGATTGACGGATTGGGTGTTTTGAGAATTGTTTGTGGATATTAACTCTAGTTTTATGTATTGAATCATTTTGGGTGTTTTTATTGTTGCATATATATTCACTTATTTATGTAATCGAAAGAGGCACAATTTATGATGTTATGCATTATCTTATTGGTTGAATTCATTGATTCTTGTTAGTAATCGAAAGAGGCTAGTTGAATTAATGTTTAGACCTAGTTGGGAGGATAATCGAAAGAGGTTCTCCTAAGGATCAATCCACTACGAATTCTTGCATATATTCACCAAGCTTAACTTAGTTCATATCGTAAGGTTGAGACTTAATCGAGAGAGGAGTTTCTACTGAATGTTTGAACATAATAGAGTGAATTCGAGAGACTTACTTGAACCATAGAAGTGAAGTAACTAGAGTTAATTCCCAAACAAGTATCTTACACCTATCCAATCAACCCCTATTTTCTCCCCTTGATATCTTCTTGCTTACTCTTGTTTCAATTGTCATTAGCCAATAGTTAGACTGTTAGTTAATGTTAGTTTTAATTCACACAAATCTAAATTGTTGATCATCTTGAATAGCAATAAAGTTGTAAACTACGAAAACACTATTTAACTCCAATCCCTGTGGATACGATATTTTCTATACTTTATTCGACTAGCGAGCATAATTCTGTGTTGTGTTTTTAGCTCGTCGGCTTCCCGGACCCGGATAGCCTAAAAGTTTTCGGGCCATCAAATACGACCTAAGGAACCATAATCACCGCCCCGCCATAACCGTTCCACTCTTTTTTGCATTTTACGGCGATAAACATGGAATTCCACCTGATTCCTATATTTTCATGTGTTATCACCCACGCCTTCCGCGTGGGCCTGGGCCCTCGGACCCAGATCTCCTAAAAAATTTTCGGGACATCAAATATGACCTAAGGAAACAAAGTCACCGTCCTGTCATGACCGTTCCTCCTTTGTTTTACATTTTAAGGATATAAAACTGGAATTCCGCCCGATTCCTATATATTTGCCCACATCTTCCGCGTGGGCCGGGCCATAAAGACCCGAATCGCCTAAAATTTTTTCGGGGCATCAAATATGACCTAAGGAACCATAATCATCGCCTCGCCATGACCGTTCCTCATTTTTTGGCATTTTACGGCCATTAACAAGGAATTTTGCCCGATTCTCACTTTTTCATGTGCTATAGCCCACGCCTTCCGCGTGGACCCGGCCTCCCAGAACCGGATCACCTAAAAGGTTTTCAGGCTATGAAATACGTCCTAAGGAACCATAGTCACCGCCTCGCCATGATCGATCCTCCTTTTTTTGTGTTTTACGGCCATCAACCTAGAATTCCGCTCGATTCCCATATTTTCGTGTGCTATTAGCCCACGCCTTCCGCGGGTGCCCGGACACATGGACCCGGATCGCCTAAAAATTTTCCGGCCCATAAAATACAACCTAAGGAAAAATAGTCACCGCCTCGCCATGACCGCTCCTCCTTTTTTGTGTTTTAAGGCTGTAAATCTAGAATTCCGCCCGATCCCCATATTTTCGTGTGCTATAGCCCACGACATTCGCGAGGTTCCGTCCCCCTGAATCTGGATCGACTAAAATTTTTCCGGGCCATCAAATATGACTTAAGGAACCATAGTCACCGCCCTACAATGATCGTTCCTCCTTTTTTGCAGTTTACTGCCATAAAATTGGAATTCCGCCTCATTCCCAAATTTTCGTGTGCTATAGCTCACACTTTCTGTGTAGGCCCGGGGCACCCGACCCGGATTGCCTAATAATTTTTCGAGCCATCAACTACGACCTAAGAACTATAGTCACCGCCCCGCCATGACCGTTCCTCGTTATTTGGCATTTTATGGCTATAAATTTGGAATTCCGTCCGATTTCCATATTTTTGTTTGCTATAGCCGATGCTTTCTGCGTGGGCCCGGTCTTCCAGACCTGGATCGCCTAAAACATTTGCGGGCCATCACACACGACCTTAGGAACAGTAGTCACCGCCCCATCATGGCCGCTCCTCCTTGTTTTTGCATTTTACGGCCATAAACCTGGAATTTCGACCGATTCCCATATTTTCGTGTGCTATATATAGCCCACGCCTTCAGCGTGGGCCCAGGCCCCTGAACCCGGATCACTTAAAAACTTTTCAGGCCATGAAATACGGCCTAAGGAACCATAGTCACCTCCCCGCCAAGACCGTTCCTCCTTGTTTTGCGTTTTATGGCAATAAACCTGGAATTCCACCTGATTCCCATATTTTCATGTGCTATAGCCCACACCTTCTGTGTGGGCCCGGACCCCCATACGTAGATCGTCTATAGTTTTTTCGGGCCATCAAATATGACCTAAGGAACGATAGTCACCGCCCCGCCGTGATCATTCTTCGTTTTTTGGCGTTTGACGGCCATAAAACTAGAATAACGCCCGATTCCCATATTTACGTGTGTTATATCCCACACCATCCGCGTGGGCCCTGCCTCCTACACCCGGATTGCCTAAAATGTTTCCGGGCCATCACATACGACCTAAGGAACCATAGTCACTGCCTTGCCATGACCGTTCCTCTTTTTTTGCAATTTACGGCCATAAACCTAAAGTTCCACCCGATTCCCATATTTTCGTATGGTATAGCCCACGCCTTCCGCGTAAGCATGAGCCCTTGGGTCCGGTTCGCCTAAAATATTTTCAGGTCATCAAATATGACCTAAGGAACCATAGTCACCGCCCCGCCATGACTGTTCCTCCTTTTCTTGCGTTTTACGCACATAAACATGGAATTCTGCCTGATTCCCATATTTGCGTGTGCTATAGCACACGCCTTCCGTGTGGGCCCGGTCTCCCAGACCAGGATCGCCTAAAAAGTTTACGGGCCATCAAATACGACCTAAGGAACCATAGTAACTACCCGCTATGACCGTTCCTCTTTTTCTTTGTGTTTTACGGCCATAAACCTGAAATTCTACCCGATTCCCATATTTTCGTGTGTTATAGCCCACACCTTCCGCGTGGGCCAGGTTTACCGGACCCGCATTGCTTAAAAATTTCCTAGGCCATCAAATTCGACCTAAGGAACCATAGTCACCGCCCCGCCATGATCGTTCCTCCTTCTTGTGCATTTTACAGTCATAAAACTAGAATTCTGCCCGATTCCCATATTTTCGTGCGCTACACGCCTTCCGCGTGGGCCCGTCCTTCCAGATCCGGATCACCTAAAATATTTTCGGACCATCTTATACGACCTAAGGAACCATAGTCACCGCCCCGCCATGACCATTCCTTTTCTTTATTTTTGCGTTTTGCGGCCATAAACATGAAATTCCGCCCAATTCCCATATATTCGTGTGTAATAACCCACGTCTTCCGCGTGAGCCCGAGCCCCCGGACCCAGATCTCCTAAAAGTTTTCCGATACATCAAATACAACCTAAGGAACCATCTTCACTGCCCCACCATGACCGTTCCTCCTTTTTTTTTTATTTTACGGCCATAAAACTGGAATTCCACCCCATTCTTATATTTTCATGTGCTATAGCCCACGCCTTTCGCGTGGGCCCTTGCCCCGGAACCAGGATCTCCTAAAAGATTTTAGGACCATCAAATACGATCTAAGGAAGCATAGTTATCGCCCCGCCATGACCGTTCCTCATTTTTTGGCATTTTACGGCCATAAAACTGGAATTCCACCCGATTCTCATATTTTCGTGTGCTATAGCCCACGCCTTTCGTGTGGGCCCGGCCCCCTGGACCTGGATCACCTAAAAGTTTTCCTGGACATAAACTATGACCTAGGGAACCATAGTCACCTCCCCACCATGACCGTTCCTCCTTTGTTTTTTGTTTTTTGCTTTTTACGGCCTTATAACTTGAATTCCGCCCAATTCCCATATTTTCATGTGCTATAGCCCACCCCTTCTGCGTGGGCCCAGGCTCCCGGACCCAGAACATTTAAAAAATTTTCGAGCCATCAAATACGACCTAAGGAACCATAGTCATTGCCCTGCCATGACCGTTCCTCTTTTTTTGTATTTTACGGCCATAAACCTAAAATTCCGCCTGATTCCCATATTTTCGTATGGTATAGCCCACGCCTTCCGCGTAGGCATGAGCCCTTGGGCCCGGTTCGCCTAAAATATTTTCGGGTCATCAAATATGATCTAAAGAACCATAGTCACCGCCCCGCCATGACGGTTCCTCCTTTTCTTGCATTTTACAGACATAAACATGGAATTGTACCGGATTCCCATATTTTCATGTGCTATAGCCCACGCCTTCCATGTAGGCCCGGTCTCCCAGACCTGAATCGCCTAAAACGTTTATGGGTCATCAAATACGACCTAAGGAACCATAGTAACTACCCATCATAACCGTTCCTCTTTTTCTTTGTGTTTTACGTCCATAAACCTGGAATTCTGCCCGATTTCCATATTTTCGTGTTTTATAGCCCACACCTTCCGCGTGGGCCAGGGTTACCAGACCCGCATTGCTTAAAAATTTCCCGAGCCATCAAATTCGACCTAAGGAGCCATAGTCACCGCACTGCCATGACCGTTCCTCCTTCTTGTGCATTTTACAGCCATAAAACTAGAATTCTGCCCGATTCTCATATTTCCGTGTGCTATAGCCCACGCCTTCCGCGTGGGCCCGTCCTTCCTGTCCCGAATCAGCTAAAACTTTTTTGAGCCATCTTATACGAACTAAGGAACCATAGTCACCACCCCACCATGACCATTCCTTATTTTTATTTTTGCATTTTGCGGCCATAACATGGAATTCCGCCCAATTCCCATATATTCGTGTGCAATAACCCACGCTTTCCGCGTGAGCCCGGGCACCCGGACCCAGATCTCCTAAAAATTTTCCGGTACATCAAATACAACCTAAGGAACCATCGTCACCGCCCCGCCATGACCGTTCCTCCTTTTGTTGCATTTTACGGCCATAAAACTGGAATTCCACCCCATTCCCATATTTTCATGTGCTATAGCCCACGCCTTTCGCGTGGGCCCTTGCCCCGGAACCAGGATCGCCTAAAAGTTTTTAGGACCATCAATGATCTAAGGAACCATATTTATCGCCCCGCCATGACCGTTCCTCATTTTTTTAGCATTTTACGGCCATAAAACTGGAATTCCACCCGATTCCCATATTTTCGTGTGCTATAGCCCACGCCTTTCGCGTGGGCCCGGCCCCCTGGACCTGGATCACCTAAAAGTTTTCTTGGCCATAAACTACGACCTAAGGAACCATAGTCACCGCTCCGCCATGACCGTTCCTCCTTTGTTTTTTGCTTTTTACGGCCTTATAACTTGAATTCCGCCCAATTCCCATATTTTCGTGTGCTATAGCCCACCCTTTCTGCGTGGGCCCAGGCTCCTGGACCCGGATCGTTTAAAAATTTTCTGGGCCATCAAATACGACCTAAGGAACCATAGTCATCGCCCCGCTATAACTGTTCCTCATTTTCTGTCATTTTACGGCCATAAACATGGAATTCTGCGTGATTCCCATATTTTTGTGTGTTATAGCACACGCCTTCCGCGTGAGGCCGTCCTCCCAGACCTGGATCGCCTAAAAAGTTTTCGGGTCATTAAATACGACCTAAGGAACCATAATCATAGCTCCGCCAAGAACTTTTCTCCTTCGTTTGCGTTTGATGACAATAAACTTGGAATTCTGCCTGATTCTCATATTTTCATGTGTTATAGCTCACGCCTTCCGCGTGGGCCCTGGCCCCGGACCCCGATCGCTTTAAAATTTCCCGGCCATCAAATACGACCAAAGGAACCATAGTCCCCGCCCTACCATGATTGTTCCTCCTTTGTTTTGCGTTTTACGGGCAAAAACGTGGAATTTCGCTCGATTCCCATATTTTCGTGAGTTATAGCCCAGGCCTTCCGCATGGGCCCCAGTTACCCGGGCCATCAAATACGACCTAAGAACCATAGTCACCACCCTGCCATGACCGTTCCTCCTTTTTTTGCGTTTTACGGCCATAAACCTGGAAAATAGCTCGATTCCCATATTTTCATGTGCCGCCTTCTGTGTGGGCCCGGACCCCCGGACCCAGATCGCCTAAAAAAATTTTAGGCCATCAAATACGACCTAAGGAACCTTAGTCATCGCCCCGCCGTGATCGTTCCTCATTTTTTGGCGGGCCATAAAACTGGAATTCCGCTTGATTCCCATATTTTCGTATGATATAGCACACGCCTTCCGTGTGGGCAGGGCCACCCGGACCCGGATCACCTAAAATATTTCCATGCCATCCAATACGATATAAAGAACCATAGTCACCTCCCCGCCATGACCATTGCTTCCTTTTTTTGCGTTTTGCGGCCATAAACCTGAAATTTTGCCCGGTTCCCATATATTCGTGTGGTATAACCCACGCCTTCCGCGTGGGCCCTAGCCTCTGGACCCAGATCTCTTAAAAAAAGTTCCGGGACATCAAATAGGACCTAAGGAACCATAGTCATCTCCCCGCCATCACCGTTCCTCATTTTTTGACATTTTACAGCCATAAAATAGGAATTCCACCCGATTCCCATATTTTCGTGTGTTATAGCCCACGCTTTCCGCGTGGGCCCGGCCCCCTGGACCCGGATCGACTACAATTTTTTGGGCCATCCAATACGACCTAAAAAACCATAGTCACCGCCCCGCCATGACCGTTCCTTCGTTTATTGCGTTTTGCGGCGATAAACCTGGAATTCTGCCCGATTCCCATATATTCGTGTGCTTTAACCCACGCCTTCCGCGTGGACCCGGGCCCCCGGACCCATATCTCCTACACTTTTTCCAGGACATCAAATACGACCTAAGGAACCATAGTCATCGCACCGCCATGAGCGTTCCTCATTTTTTGGTATTTTACGGTCATAAAATAGGAATTTCACCCGATTCCCATATTTTCGTATGCTATAGCCCACGCCTTCCGCGTGGGCCGGGCCCCCTATTCCCGGATCACCTAAATGTTTTCCTGGCCATCAAAATGACCTAAGAAACCATAGTCACCACCCCGCTATAACCGTTCCTCCTTTGTTTTGCTTTTTACGGCCATATAACTTGAATTCCGCCCAATTCCCATATTTTTGTGTGTTATAGCCCATGTCTTCCGCGTGGGCCCAGGCTCCCGGACCCGAATCGCTTAAAAATTTTTTGGGCTATCAAATACGACCTAAGGAACAATAGTCATCGCCCTTCCATGAATGTTCCTCGTATTTGGCATTTTACGTCCATAAACTGGAATTCAGCCCGAGTCACATATCTTCGTGTGTTATAGCCCCCACCTTCCGCGTGGGCCTGGACCCCTAGACTCGGATCGCCTAAAAAAATTTTAGGCCATCAAATACGACCTAAGGAACCATAGTCACCACCCTGCCATGACTGTTCCTCATTTTTTTGCATTTTACTGCCATAAATATAAAATTCCGACCGATTCCTACATTTTCGTGTGCTATAGCTCACGCCTTCTGCGTGGGCACAGGTCCCCCGACCTAGATCGCCTAAAAATTTTCCGAGCCATCAAATACAACCTAAGGAACCATAGTCACCGCCCCGCCATGACCGTTTCTCATTTTTTGGCGTTTTACGGCCATAAACATGGAATTCTGCCCAATTCCCACATTTTCGTGTGCTATATCCCACGCCTTCCGCGTGGGCCGGGCCTCCCAGACCCGGATTGCCTAAAACATTTTCGGGCCATCAATACGACCTAAGGAACCATAGTCACCGCCCCACCATGAATGTTCCTCCTTTGTTTGCATTTTACGACAATAAACTTAGAATTCCGCATGATTCCCATATTTTCATGTGCTATAGCCCACGCCTTATGCGTGGGGCTTGTCCTCCAGACTCGGATCGCTTAAAAATTTCCCGGCCATCAAATACGACCTAAGGAACCATAGTCACTTCCCGCCATGACTGCTCCTCCTTTTCTTGTATTTTATGGCCATAAACCTAGAATTTCGCCCGATTCCCAAATTTGTTTGAAGATCAAATACGACCTAAGGAACCATAGTCACCGCCCCGCCATGACCGTTGCTCATATTTTGGCGTTTTATAGTTATAAAATAGGAATTTCACCTGATTCCCATATTTTCTTGTGTTATAGCCCTAGCCTTCCGCGTGGGCCCGTCCCCCCAAACTCGGATCGCCTAAAAGTTTTTCGGGCAATCAAATACGACCTAAGGAACCATAGTCACTGCCCCACCATGATCGTTCCTCAATTTTTGGTGTTTGACGGCCATAAAACTAGAATTTCGCCGGATTCCCATATTTTCGTGTGCTATAGCCCATGCCTTTCGCGTGGGTCTGGCGTCCCGAATACGACCTAAGGAACCATAGTCACCACCATGCCATGACCGTTCCTCCTTTTTTTGCGTTTTACTGCCATAAATATTAAATTTCGCCTCATTCTTATATTTTCGTGTGCTATAGCCCACGTCTTCTGCGTGGGCACGGGTCCCCGCACCCGGATTGCCTAAAAATTTTCCTAGCCATCACATACAACCTAAGAAACCATAGTCACCGCCCCACCATGACTGTTTCTCATTTTTTGGCATTTTACGGCCATAAACATGGAATTCTGCCCAATTCTCACATTTTCGTGTGCTATATCCCACGCCTTACGCGTGGGCCCGGCTTCCCAGACCCGCATTGCCGAAAATGTTTTCGGGCCATCAATACGACCTAAGGAACCATAGTCACCACCTCACCATGAATGTCCCTCCTTTGTTCGCGTTTTACGGCAATAAACTTAGAATTCCGCATGATTCCCATATTTTCATGTGCTATAGCCCAAGCCTTCTACGTGGGCTTTGTCCTCCGGACCCGGATCGCTTAAAAATTTCCCGGCCATCAAATACGACCTAAAGAACCATAATCACCACTCGCCATGACTGCTCCTCCTTTTCTTGCATTTTACGGCCATAAACCTAGAATTCCGCCCGATTCCCAAATTTTTTGAAGATCAAATACGACCTAAGGAACCATAGTCACTGCTCCGCCATGACCGTTGCTCATTTTTTTTGCGTTTTACAGTTATAAAATAGGAATTTCACCCGATTCCCATATTTTCTTGTGCTATAGCCCTAGCCTTCCGCGTGGGCCCGTCCCCCCGAACTCGGATCGCCTAAAGGTTTTCTGGGCAATCAAATATGTCCTAAGGAACCTTAGTCACTGCCCCACCGTGATCGTTCCTCAATTTTTGTTGTTTGATGGCCATAAAACTAAAATTCTGCCGGATTCCCATATTTTTGTGTGGGTCCGGCTTCCCGGACCCTGATAGCCTAAAATGTTTTCGGACAATCAAATACGACATAAGGAACTATAGTCATTTCCCCGCCATGACTCAGATCCCTAAACCTGGAATTCCGCTCTATTCCTATATTTTTGTATGTTATAGCCCACGCCTTTAGCATGGGCCCGGGTTACCGGACTCAGATCGCTTAAAAATTTCTCGACTATCAATAACGACCTAAGGAACCATAGTTACAGCCCCGCCATGACTGTTCCTGCTTTTTTTTTTTGCGTTTTACGGCCATAAACCTGCAATTACGCCTGATTCCCATATTTTCAGGTGCTATAGCCCACGCCTTCCGCGTGGGCCCGGAATACCGGACCCGGATCGTTTAAAAATTTCCCGGGCCATCAAATGCGACCTAAGGAACCATAGTCACCGCCTCGCCATGACCGTTCAACCTTCTTTTGCGTTTTACGGCCATAAACCTGGAATTTAGCCGGATTCCTATATTTTCGTGTGCTATAGCCCACGCCTTCCGTGTGGGCCCGTCCCCCCGGACCCAAATCGCCCAAAAATTTCCAGGCAATCAAACACGACCTAAGGAACAGTACTCACATGCTCGCCATGATCGTTCCTTGTTTTTTGGCGGGCCATAAACCTCAAATTCCGCCCGATTCCCATATTTTCGTGGGCTATAGCCCACCTCTTCTGCGTGGGCCCGGCCACCTGGACTCGGATCGCCTAAAATTTTTTCTGGCCATCAAATACGACTTAAGGAACCATACTCATCCCCCCCCCCCCCCGCCATGACCGTTCCTCCCTTGTTTTGCTTTTTACATCCATATAACTTGAATTCCGCCCGATTCCCATATTTTTGTGTGCTATAGCCCAAGCCTTCCGTGTGGGCTCGGGCACCCGGACTCAGATCGCTTAAAAAATTTTCAGGCCATCAAATACAACCTAAGGAAACATAGTCATCGCCCCGCCATAACTGTTCCTCATTTTTTGGAATTTTATGTCCATAAAACTGGAATTCCGCCCGTTTTCCATATTTTCGTGTGCTATAACCCATGCCTTTCACGTGGGCCCAGCCCCCTGGACTCGGATCGCCTAAAAATTTTCTGGGCCATAAAATACGACCTAAGAAACCATAGTCACCACCATGCCATGACCGTTCCTCCCTTTTAGCATTTTACTGCCATAAATATAAAATTTCGCTTGATTCCCATATTTACGTGTTGTATAGCCCACGCCTTCCGCGTGGGCACGGGCCCCTGAACACGGATCGCCTAAAAGATTTTTGGGCCATCGAATACGACCTAAGAAACCATAGTCACCGCACTGCCATGACCGTACCTCATTTTTGACGTTTTACCACCACAAACATGGAATTCTGCCTGATTCCCATATTTTTGTATGCTATAGCTCACGCCTTCTGCGTGGGCCCGACCTTCCAGACCCGGATCGCCTAAAATGTATCCGGGCCATCAAATACAATCTAAGGAACCAAAGTGACCTCCCAGCCATGACCGCTGCTCATTTTTTGGCATTTTACGATTATAAAACAGGGATTTCACCTGATTCTCATATTTTTGTGTGCTATAGCCCAAGCCATCCGCATGGGCCCGGCCCCCCGAATTGCCTAAAAGTTTTCAAGGCCATCAAATACGACCTAAGGATCCATAGTCACTGCCCTACCGTGATCGTTCCTCATTTTTTGGTGTTTGACGGCCATAAAACTAGAATTTCGCCCGATTCCCATATTTTCGTGTGCTATAAGACCACGCCTTCCGTGTGGGTCTGGCCTCCCGGACCTGGATCGCCTAAAATGTTTCTGGGCCATCAAATACGACCTAAGAAACTATAGTCACTACCCCGCCATGATCATTCCTCCTTTTTTTTGCGTTTTACGGCCATAAGCCTGGAATTTCGCTCGATTCCCATATTTTTGTATGTTATAGCCCACGCCTTTTGCGTGGGCCCAGGTTACCGGACCCTGATCGCTTAAAAATTTCCCGGGCCATCAAATACGACCTAAGGAACCATAGTCACCGCCCCGCCATGACAGTTCCTCCTTTTGTATTTTACGGCCATAAACCTGGAATCCAGCCCGATTCCTATATTATCGTGTGATATAGCCCATGCCTTCCACATGGACCCAGCCCCCCAGAACCAGAGTGCCTAAAAATTTCCCGGCCATCAAATACGACCTAAGGAACCATACTTACAGCCCCGCCATGACTGTTCCTCCTTTTGCTTTTGCATTTTACGGCCATAAACCTAGAATTCCACCCGATTCTCATATTTTCGTGTGCTATTGCCCACGCCTTCCTCGTGGGCCCGGGTTACCGGACCCGGATTGCTTACAAATTCCCCGAACCATCAAATACGACCTAAGGAACCATAGTCACCACTCTTTCATGACCGTTCCTTCTTTTTTTGCGTTTTACGGCCATAAACCTAGAATTCCGACCGATTCCCATATATTCATGTGCCTTATAACCCACGCCTTCACGTGGGCTCGGGACTTCGAACCCAGATCGCCTAAAATTTTGTTGGGACATCAAATACGACCTAAGGAACTATAGTCATCGCTCCGCCATGACTGTTCCTCATTTTTGGCATTTTACGTCCATAAAACTGGAATTCTGCCCGATTCACATAATTTCATGTGTTATAGCCCATGCCTTCCGAATGGGCCCGGCCCCCTGGACCCGGATCGCCTAAAAATTTTCCAGGACATTAAATACGACCTATGGAACCATAGTCACCACCCTGTCATGACCGTTCCTCCTTTGTTTTGCGTTTTACTGCCATAAATATAAAATTCTGCCCGATTCCTATATTTTTATGTGCTATAACCCACACCTTCCGCGTGGGCCCTGCCTCCCAGACCCAGATGGCCTAAAATATTTCTGGGCCATCAAATATGACCTAAGAAACTATAGTCATCGCCCCGCCATGAACGTTCCTCCTTTGTTTGCGTTTTACGGCAATAAACTTGGAATTCCGCCTGATTCCCATATTTTCATGTGCTATAGCCCATGCCTTCCGCATGGGCCCTGGCCCCCGGACATGGATCGCTTAAAATTTTTCCGGCCAGCAAATACGACCTAAGGAACCATAGACACCGCCCTGCCATGACTGTTCCTCCTTTTCTTGCGTTTTACGGCCATAAACCTAGAATTCTGCCCGCTTCCTAAATACTTTTGAAGATCAAACATGACCTAAGGAACCATAGTCACTACCCCGCCATGACCGTTGCTCATTTTTTTTCATTTTACGATTATAAAAATGGAATTTCTCCCGATTCCTATATTTTCATGTGCTATAGCACAAGCTTTCCATTTGGGCCCAGCCCCCGAACCCGGATCGCCTAAAAGTTTTCTGAACCATCAAATTCGACCTAAGGAACCATAGTCACTGCCCCACCATGATCGTTCCTCATTTTTTGGCATTTGACGGCCATAAAACTAGAATTTTGCCCGATTCGCATATTTTCATGTGCTATAGACCACGCCTTCTGCGTGGGTCTGGCCTCCCGAACCTGGATCGCCTAAAATATTTCTGGGCCATCAAATATGACCTAAGGAACCATAGTCACTACCTCGCCAAGGTAGTTCCTCATTATGTTTTTGCGTTTTACGGCCATAAACCTGGAATTCCGTCTGATTCCCATATTTTTGTGTGTTATAGCCCACGCCTTTCGTGTGGGCTCGGGTTACCGAACCCAGATCGCCTAAAAATTTCCAGGCCATCAAATACGACATAAGGAACCGTAGTCACCTCCCCGCCGTGATCGTTCCTCATTTTTTGGCGGGTCATAAAACTAGAATTCCGTCTGATTCCCACATTGTCGTGTGCTATAGCCCACGCTTTCCGCGTGGGCCCTTCCCTCTGGACCTGGATCGCCTAAAAATTTTCCTGCCATCAAATACGATTTAAGGAACCATAGTCACCACCCCTCCATGACCGTTCCTCCTTTGTTTTTACTTTTTACGGCCATATAACTTGAATTCCGTCCGATTCCCATATTTACTTGTGCTATAGCCCACGCCTTCCGTGTGGGCTCGGGCACCCAGACCCTGATCGCTTAAAAATTTTCCGGGCCATCAAATATGACCTAAGGAACCATAGTCATCGCCCCGCCATGACTGTTCCTTGTTGTTTGGAATTTTATGTCTATAAAACTATAATTCCGCCTGATTCCCATATTTGTGTGTGCTATAGCCCACGCCTTTAGCGTAGGCCCGGCCCCTAGACTCAGATCGCCTAAAATGTTTCCTGGACATCAAATACGACCTAAGGAACCATAGTCCCCGCCCCGCCATGACCGTTTCTCCTTTTGTTTTGCCTTTCACGGGCATATAACTTGAATTCTACCTGATTCCCATAGTTTCGTGTGTTATAGCCCACGCCTTCCGCGTGGGTCCGGCCTTCCAGACCTGGATCGCCTTAAAAGTTTTCGGGCAATCAAATATGACCTAAGGAACCATAGTCACCTCCCTGCCATGATGTTTCTCCTTTATTGCGTTTTGCGGCAATAAATATGGAATTCCGCTCGATTCCCTTATTTTCATATGCTATAGCCACGCCTTCCGTGTGGGCCCTGACCCCCAGACCCGGTTAGCTTAAAAATTTGCCGACCATCGAATACAACCTAAGGAACCATAGTCACAGCCTCGCCATGATTGTTCCTCTTTTGTTTTTGCGTTTTACGACCATAAACCTAGAATTCCGCCCGATTCTTATGTTTTCGTATACTATAGCACACGCCTTTCGCGTGGGGTCAGGTTACCGGAACCGGATTGCTTAAAAGTTTCCCGGGCCATCAAATACGACCTAAGGAACCATAGTCACCGCCCCGCCATGACCGTTCCTCCTTCTTTTGCATTTTATGACCAAAAACGTGGATATCAGCCTTATTCATATAGTTTCGTGTGCTATAGCTCACGCCTTACGTGTGGGCCCGGCCCCCCGGACCCAGATCACCTAAAATATTTTTAGGCCATCAAATATGACCTAAGTAACCATAGTCACCGCCCCGCTGTGATCGTTCCTCATTTTTTGGCGGGCCATAAAACTTGAATTTCGACCGATTCTCATATTTTCATGTGCTATATTACACACCTTCCGCGTGGGCTCGGCCTCCTGGACCCGGATCGCATAAATATTTTCCGGGCCATCCAATACGACCTAAGGAACTATAGTCATTGGCCCGCCATGACCGTTCCTTCTTTTTTTGCGTTTTGCGGTCATAAACCTGGAATTCTACCTGATTCCCATATATTCGTGTGCTATAACCCACTTCTTCCGCGTGGGCCCGGGCCCCCGAACCCAGATCTCCTAAAAAATTTTCAGGATGTCAAATACGACCTAAGGAACCATAGTCATTGCCCCGCCATGACCGTTCCTCATCTTTTGGCATTTTACGACCATAAAATAGGAATTCCACCCGATTCCCATATTTTCGTGTGTTATAGCCCACGCCTTCCGCGTTGGCCCAACCACCTGGACCCAAATCGCCTAAAAGTTTTCCTAGCCATAAAATACGAACTAAGGAACCATAGTCACCACCCCTCCACGACCGTTCCTCTATTGTTTTGCTTTTTATAGCCATATAACTTGAATTCCGCCCAAATCCCATATTTTCGTGTGCTAGAGCTCACGCATTGCGCGTGGGCCCGGTCTCTCTGACCTGGATCGCTTAAAACATTTTATGGCCATAAAATACGACCTAAGGAACCGTAGTCATCGCCCCGCCATGAGTGTTCCTCATTTTTGGCATTTTACGTCCATAAAACTGAAATTCTCCCCGATTCACATATTTTCGTGTGTCATAGCCCACACCTTCTGCATGGGCCCGGTCCCCTGGACTCAGATCACCTAAAAGTTTTCCAGTCCATCAAATACGACCTTAGGAACCATAGTCACTACCCTGCCATGACCGTTCCTCTTTTGTTTTGCGTTTTACTGCCATAAATATAAATTTTCGCCTGATTCCTATCTTTTCGTGTTCTATAGCCCACACCTTCCGCGTGGGCTCGGCCTCCCAGATCCGGTTTTCCAGGCCATCAAATACGACCTAAGTTACCATAGTCATCGCCCCACCATGAACGTTCCACCTTTGTTTACATTTTACGGCAATAAACTAAGAATTCCGCCCTATTCTCATATTTTCATTGGCTATAGCCCATGCCTTTCGTGTGGGCCTTGGCCCCCGGACCAGATCGCTTAAAAATTTCCTGTCCATCAAATACAACCTAAGGAACCATAGTCACCACCTCGCCATGATTGTTCCTCCTTTTCTTGCGTTTTACGGCCATAAACCTAGAATTCCATCCGATTCCCAAATTTGTTTGAAGATCAAATACGACCTAAAGAACCATAGTCACCGCCCCGCCATGACCGTTGCTCATATTTTGGCGTTTTACGGTTATAAAATACGAATTTCACCCGATTCCTATATTTTCATGTACTATAGCCCAAGCCTTTCGCGTGGGCCCGACCCTCGAACCCGAATTGCCTAAAGGTTTTCCAGGCCATCAAATACTACCTAAGGAACCATAGTCACTGCCCCACCGTGATCGTTCCTCGTTTTTTGACGTTTGACGTCCATAAAACTAGAATTCCTCCAGATTTTCATATTTTCGTGTGCTATAGCCCATGCCTTCTGCATGGGTCCCGCCTCCCAAACCCAGATCGCCTAAAATAGTTTCGGGCAATCAAATACGACCTAAGGAACCATAGTCCCTACCCTGCCATGACCGTTCCTCATTTTGTTTTTGCATTTTACGGCTATAAACCTAGAATTCCACCCGATTCTCATATTTTGTGTGTTATATATCCCACGCCTTTCATGTGGTCCCGGGTTACCGAACCTGGATCGCTATAAAATTTCCTGAGCCATCAAATATGACCTAAGGAACCATAGTCACCACCCCGCCATGACCGTTCCTCCTTCTTTTGCGTTTTACGGCTATAAACCTCGAATTCAGCCTGATTCCCATATTTTCATGTGATATAGCCCACGCCTTTCGTGTGGGCCCGGCCCCCATGACCCAGATCACCTAAAATTTTCCAGGCCATCAAATAAGACCTAAGAAACCGTCGTCACCTACCAGCCGTGATCGTTCCTCATTTTTTGGCAGGCCATAAAACTAGAATTCCGCCTCATTTCCATATTGTCGTGTGCTATAGCCCATGCCTTCCGTGTGGCCCTAGGGCCACCGGACCCGGATCGCCTAAAAACTTTTCAGGCCATCAAACACGACCTAAGTAACAATAGTCACCACCCCTCCATGACGGTTCCTCGTTCTTTGGCAATATACGGCCAAAGAACTAGAATTCCGCCTGATTCCCATATTTTCATATGCTATAGGCCACGCCTTCCGCGTGAGCCCGGACCCTCTGGACCTGGATCGGATAAAAATATTTCGGGCCATCAAATAAGACCAAAGGAACCATAATCACTGCCCCACTATGACCGTTCCTCCTTTTTTGCATTTTACGGTCATAAAACTGGAATTCCGACCGATTACCATATTTTCGTGTGATATAGCCCACACCTTCCGCATGGGCTCGAGCCACTGGACCCGGATCACCTAAAAATATTACGGGACATCAAATACGACCAAAGGAACTATAGTCACCGCCCCACCATGAATGTTCTTCATGTTTTGGCGTTTTATGGCAATAAACTTGGAATTTCACCCTATTCTCATATTTTCATTGGCTATAGCCCATGCCTTTCGCGTGGGCCCTGGCCCCCAGACCGGATCGCTTAAAAATTTTCCGGCCATCAAATACATCCTAAGGAACCATAATCACCGCCCCGCCAAGACTGTTCCTCCTTTTCTTGTGTTTTACGGCCATAAACCTAGAATTTCGCCTGATTCCCAAATTTGTTTGAAGATCAAATACGAGCTAAGGAAACATAGTCACCACCCCGCCATGACCGTTGCTTTTTTTTTTGGCGTTTTACGGTTATAAAATAGGAATTTCATCCGATTCCCATATTTTCATGTACTATAGCCCAAGCCTTCCGCGTGAGCCCGGCCTTCGAACCCGGATCGCCTAAAGGTTTTTCAGGCCATCAAATACGACCTAAGGAACCATATTCACTGCCCCACCATGATCGTTCCTTTTTTTTTTACGTTTGACGGCCATAAAACTAGAATTCCGCCCGATTCCCATATTTTCGTGTGCAATAGCCCATGCCTTCCGCGTGGGTCCGGCCTCCCGAACCCGGATCACCTAAAATGTTTCTGGGCCATCAAATACGTCCTAAGGAACCGTAGTCACTACCCCTCCATGACTGTTCCTCCTATGTTTTTTGCATTTTACGGCCATACAACCTTGAATTCCACCTGATTCCCATATGTTTGGGTGTTATAGCCCATGCCTTTCGTGTGGTCCCGGGTTACCGAACCTGGATCCCTTAAAAATTTCTTGGGCCATCAAATACGACCTAAGGAACCATAGTCACTACCCTGCAATGATCGTTCCTCCTTTTTTTGTTTTTGCATTTTACGACCATAAACCTAGAATTCCACGTGATTCCCATATTTTTGTGTGTTATAGCCCACGCCTTTCGTGTGGTCCCGGGTTACCGAACCTGAATCGCTTAAAAATTTCCAGGGCCATCAAATACGACCTAAGGAACCTTAGTCACCGCCCCGCCATGACCGTTCCTCCTTCTTTTGCGTTTTACGGTTATAAACATGGAATTTAGCCTAATTCCCATATTTTCGTGTCCGATAGCCCACGCCTTTCGTGTGGGCTCGGAACCCCGGACCCAGATCGCCTAATATTTTTCAGGCCATCAAATACGACCTAAGGAATTGTCGTCACCTACCCGCCGTGAGTGTTCCTCATTTTTTGGCGGGCCATAAAACTAGAATTCCGATCGATTCCCATATTGTCGTGTGCTATAGCCCATGCCTTCCGCGTGGCCCTAGGGCCACCGGACCCGGATCGCCTAAAAAAATTTTGGGCCATCCAATACGACCTTAGTAATAATAGTCACCACCCCGCCATGACGGTTCCTCGTTGTTTTGCATTATACGGCCAAAGAACTAGAATTCTGCCCGATTCCCATATTTTCATATGTTATAGCCCACGCCTTCCGCGTGAGCCCGGGCCCTCTGGACCTGGATCGGATAAAAAAATTTTGGGCCATCAAATAAGACCTAAGGAACCATAGTCACTGCCCTGCCATGACCGTTCCTCCTTTTTTGCATTTTACGGCCATAAAACTGGAATTCCGACCGATTCCCATATTTGCGTGTGATATAGCCCACGCCTTCCGCATGGGCTCGAGCCACTTGATCTGGATCACCTAAAAATATTACAGGCCATCAAATACAACCAAAGGAACCATAGTCACCACCCCGCCATGATTGTTCTTCATGTTTTGGCGTTTTACGGCAATAAACTTGTAATTTCACCCTATTCTCATATTTTCATTGGCTATAGCCCATGCCTTCCGCGTGGGCCCTGTCCCCCAGACCGAATCGCTTTAAAATTTTCCGGCCATCAAATACAACCTAAGGAACCATAGTCACCGCCCCGCCATTACTGTTCCTCTTTTTCTTGCGTTTTACGGCCATAAACCTAGAATTCCGCCTGATTCCCAGATTTGTTTGAAGATCAAATAACACCTAAGGAACCATAGTCACTGCCCCGCCATGACCGTTGCTTATGTTTTGGTATTTTACGGTTATAAAATAGTAATTTCTCCCGATTTCCATATTTTCGTGTACTATAGCCCAAGCCTTCCGTGTGGGCTCGGCCTCCGAACCCGGATCGCGTAAAGGTTTTCCAGTCCATTAAATACGACCTAAGGAACCATAGTCACTGCCCCACCATGAATGTTCCTCGTTTTTTGATATTTGATGGCCATAAAACTAGAATTCCGCCCGATTCCCATATTTTCGTGTGCTATACCCCATGCCTTCTTCGTGGGTCCGTCCTCTCGAATCCGGATCGCCCAAAATTTTTCCGGGCCATCAAATACGACCTAAGGAACCATAGTCACTACCCCGCCATGACCGTTCCTCCTATGTTTTTTGCATTTTACGGCCATAAACCTAGAATTCCACCCGATTCCCATATGTTTGTGTATTATAGCCCACGCCTTTCGTGTGGTCCCGGGTTACCGAACCTGAATCGCTTAAAAATTTCCAGGGCCATCAAATACGACCTAAGGAACCTTAGTCACCGCCCCGCCATGACCGTTCCTCCTTCTTTTGCGTTTTACGGTTATAAACATGGAATTTAGCCTAATTCCCATATTTTCGTGTCCGATAGCCCACGCCTTTCGTGTGGGCTCGGAACCCCGGACCCAGATCGCCTAATATTTTCCAGGCCATCAAATATGACCTAAGGAACCGTCGTCACCTGCCCGCCGTGATCTTTCCTCATTTTTTGGCGGGCCATAAAACTAGAATTCCGATCGATTCCCATATTGTCGTGTGCTATAGCCCATGCCTTCCGCGTGGCCCTAGGGCCACCGGACCCGGATCGCATAAAAAATTTTGGGCCATCCAATACGACCTTAGTAATAATAGTCACCACCCCGCCATGACGGTTCCTCGTTGTTTTGCATTATACGGCCAAAGAACTAGAATTCTGCCCGATTCCCATATTTTCATATGTTATAGCCCACGCCTTCCGCGTGAGCCCGGGCCCTCTGGACCTGGATCGGATAAAAAAATTTTGGGCCATCAAATAAGACCTAAGGAACCATAGTCACTGCCCTGCCATGACCGTTCCTCCTTTTTTGCATTTTACGGCCATAAAACTGGAATTCCGACCGATTCCCATATTTGCGTGTGATATAGCCCACGCCTTCCGCATGGGCTCGAGCCACTTGATCTGGATCACCTAAAAATATTACAGGCCATCAAATACAACCAAAGGAACCATAGTCACCACCCCGCCATGATTGTTCTTCATGTTTTGGCGTTTTACGGCAATAAACTTGTAATTTCACCCTATTCTCATATTTTCATTGGCTATAGCCCATGCCTTCCGCGTGGGCCCTGTCCCCCAGACCGAATCGCTTTAAAATTTTCCGGCCATCAAATACAACCTAAGGAACCATAGTCACCGCCCCGCCATTACTGTTCCTCTTTTTCTTGCGTTTTACGGCCATAAACCTAGAATTCCGCCTGATTCCCAGATTTGTTTGAAGATCAAATAACACCTAAGGAACCATAGTCACTGCCCCGCCATGACCGTTGCTTATGTTTTGGTATTTTACGGTTATAAAATAGTAATTTCTCCCGATTTCCATATTTTCGTGTACTATAGCCCAAGCCTTCCGTGTGGGCTCGGCCTCCGAACCCGGATCGCGTAAAGGTTTTCCAGTCCATTAAATACGACCTAAGGAACCATAGTCACTGCCCCACCATGAATGTTCCTCGTTTTTTGATATTTGATGGCCATAAAACTAGAATTCCGCCCGATTCCCATATTTTCGTGTGCTATACCCCATGCCTTCTTCGTGGGTCCGTCCTCTCGAATCCGGATCGCCCAAAATTTTTCCGGGCCATCAAATACGACCTAAGGAACCATAGTCACTACCCCGCCATGACCGTTCCTCCTATGTTTTTTGCATTTTACGGCCATAAACCTAGAATTCCACCCGATTCCCATATGTTTGTGTATTATAGACCACGCCTTTCGTGTGGTCCCGGGTTACCGAACCTGAATCGCTTAAAAATTTCCAGGGCCATCAAATACGACCTAAGGAACCTTAGTCACCGCCCCGCCATGACCGTTCCTCCTTCTTTTGCGTTTTACGGTTATAAACATGGAATTTAGCCTAATTCCCATATTTTCGTGTCCGATAGCCCACGCCTTTCGTGTGGGCTCGGAACCCCGGACCCAGATCGCCTAATATTTTCCAGGCCATCAAATATGACCTAAGGAACCGTCGTCACCTGCCCGCCGTGATCTTTCCTCATTTTTTTGGCGGGCCATAAAACTAGAATTCCGATCGATTCCCATATTGTCGTGTGCTATAGCCCATGCCTTCCGCGTGGCCCTAGGGCCACCGGACCCGGATCGCCTAAAAAAATTTTGGGCCATCCAATACGACCTTAGTAATAATAGTCACCACCCCGCCATGACGGTTCCTCGTTGTTTTGCATTATACGGCCAAAGAACTAGAATTCTGCCCGATTCCCATATTTTCATATGTTATAGCCCACGCCTTCCGCGTGAGCCCGGGCCCTCTGGACCTGGATCGGATAAAAAAATTTGGGCCATCAAATAAGACCTAAGGAACCATAGTCACTGCCCTGCCATGACCGTTCCTCCTTTTTTGCATTTTACGGCCATAAAACTGGAATTCCGACCGATTCCCATATTTGCGTGTGATATAGCCCACGCCTTCCGCATGGGCTCGAGCCACTTGATCTGGATCACCTAAAAATATTACAGGCCATCAAATACAACCAAAGGAACCATAGTCACCACCCCGCCATGATTGTTCTTCATGTTTTGGCGTTTTACGGCAATAAACTTGTAATTTCACCCTATTCTCATATTTTCATTGGCTATAGCCCATGCCTTCCGCGTGGGCCCTGTCCCCCAGACCGAATCGCTTTAAAATTTTCCGGCCATCAAATACAACCTAAGGAACCATAGTCACCGCCCCACCATTACTGTTCCTCTTTTTCTTGCGTTTTACGGCCATAAACCTAGAATTCCGCCTGATTCCCAGATTTGTTTGAAGATCAAATAACACCTAAGGAACCATAGTCACTGCCCCGCCATGACCGTTGCTTATGTTTTGGTATTTTACGGTTATAAAATAGTAATTTCTCCCGATTTCCATATTTTCGTGTACTATAGCCCAAGCCTTCCGTGTGGGCTCGGCCTCCGAACCCGGATCGCGTAAAGGTTTTCCAGTCCATTAAATACGACCTAAGGAACCATAGTCACTGCCCCACCATGAATGTTCCTCGTTTTTTGATATTTGATGGCCATAAAACTAGAATTCCGCCCGATTCCCATATTTTCGTGTGCTATACCCCATGCCTTCTTCGTGGGTCCGTCCTCTCGAATCCGGATCGCCCAAAATTTTTCCGGGCCATCAAATACGACCTAAGGAACCATAGTCACTACCCCGCCATGACCGTTCCTCCTATGTTTTTTGCATTTTACGGCCATAAACCTAGAATTCCACCCGATTCCCATATGTTTGTGTATTATAGCCCACGCCTTTCGTGTGGTCCCGGGTTACCGAACCTGAATCGCTTAAAAATTTCCAGGGCCATCAAATACGACCTAAGGAACCTTAGTCACCGCCCCGCCATGACCGTTCCTCCTTCTTTTGCGTTTTACGGTTATAAACATGGAATTTAGCCTAATTCCCATATTTTCGTGTCCGATAGCCCACGCCTTTCGTGTGGGCTCGGAACCCCGGACCCAGATCGCCTAATATTTTCCAGGCCATCAAATATGACCTAAGGAACCGTCGTCACCTGCCCGCCGTGATCTTTCCTCATTTTTTTGGCGGGCCATAAAACTAGAATTCCGCCCGATTCCCATATTGTCGTGTGCAATAGCCCATGCCTTCCGCGTGGCCCTAGGGCCAACGGATCCGGATCGCCTAAAACATTTCGAGCCATCAAATACGACCTAAGTAACAATAGTCACCACCCCGCCATGATGGTTCCTCGTTGTTTGGCATTATACCGCCAAAAAATTAGAATTCCGCCTGATTCCCATATTTTCATATGTTATAGCACATGCCTTCCGCGTGAGCCCGGGCCCTCTGAACCTGGATCGGATAAAAAAAATTCAGGCCATCAAATACGACCTAAGGGACCATAGTCACTGCCCCGCCATGACCGTTCCTCCCTTTTTGCATTTTACGACCATAAAATTAGAATTCCGACCGATTCCCATATTTTCGTGTGATATAGCCCACGCCTTCTGCATGGGCTCGAGCCACTGCACCCGGATCACCTAAAAACATTCCGGGCCATCAAATATGACCAAAGGAACCATAGTCGCCGCCCCACCATGACTGTTCTTCATATTTTGGCGTTTTACGGCCATAAAACTGTAATTCCGCCCGATTCCCATATTTTCATTGGCTATAGCCCATGCCTCTGCATGGGCCCTGGCCCCCAGACCGGATCGCTTAAAAACTTCCCGCCCATCAAATACAACATAAGGAACCATAGTCACCGCCCCGCCATGACTGTTCCTCCTTTTCTTGCATTTTACGGCCATAAACCTAGAATTCCGCCCGATTCCCAAATTTGTTTGAAGATCAAATATGACCTAAGGAAACATAGTCACCGCCCCGCCATGACCGTTGCTTACTTTTTGGCATTTTACGTTATAAAATAGGAATTTCACCCGATTCACATATTTTCGTGTACTATAGCCCAAGCATTCCGCGTGGGCCCGACCTTCGAACCCGGATCGCCTAAAGGTTTTCTAGGCCATCAAATACGACCTAAGGAACCATATTCATTGCCCCACCATGATCGTTCCTCGTTTTTTGACGTTTGATGGCCATAAAACTAGAATTTCGCCTGATTCCCATATTTTCTTTTGCTATAGCCCATGCCTTCCGTGTGGATCCGGCTTCCCGTACCCAGATCTCCTAAAATGTATCCGGGCAATTAAATACGACCTAAAGAACCATAGTCACTACCCCATCATGACCGTTCCTCCTTTTTGTTTTTGCATTTTACGGCCATAAACCTAGAATTCCACATTATTCCCATATTTTTGTGTGTTATAGCCCATGCCTTTCGTGTGGTCCCGGGTTACCGAACCTGGATCGCTTAAAAATTTCCTGGGCCATCAAATACGACCTAAGGAACCATAGTCACTGCCCTGCCATGGTCGTTCCTCCTTCTTTTGCGTTTTACGGCTATAAACCTGGAATTCACCCCGATTCCCATATTTTCGTGTGTTATAGCCCACGCCCTTCGTGTGGGCCCGGCCCTCCGGACCCAGATCACCTAAAATTTTCCAGACCATCAAATACGACCTAAGGAACCGTCGTCACCTGCCCGCCGTGATCGTTCCTCATTTTTTGGCGGGCCATAAAACTAGAATTCCGCCTGATTCCCATATTGCCGTGTGCTATAGCCCATGCCTTCCGCTTGACCCTAGGGCCACCGGACCCGGATCACCTAAAAACTTATCGGGCCATCAAATACGACCTAAGTAACAATAGTCCTCACCCCGCCATGACGGTTCCTCGTTGTTTGGCATTATACGGCCTAAAAACTAGAATTTCGCCCGATTCCCATATAGTCATATGTTATAGCCCACGCCTTTCGCGTGAGCCCGGGCCCTCTGGACCTGGATCGGATAAAAAAAATTTGGGCCATCAAATACGACCTAAGGAACCATAGTCACTGTCCCGCCATGACCGTTCCTCCTTTTTTGCATTTTACGGCCATAAAACTGGAATTCCGACCGATTCCCATATTTTAATGTGATATAGCCCACGCCTTCCGCATGGGCTCGAGCCACTGGACCCGGATCACCTAAAAATATTTCGGGCCATCAAATACGACAAAAGGAACCATAGTCACCGCCCCGCCATGATTGTTCTTCATGTTTTGGTGTTTTACGGCCATAAACCTGTAATTCCGCCTAATTCCCATATTTTCGTGTGATATACCTTCCGCGTGGGCCTGCCCGCCCGGACCCGGATCGCCTAAAAAATTTTCGGGCCATCAAATATAACCTAAGGAACCATAGTCATCGCCCTGCCCCCCCCCAAATAACCGTTCCTCGTTTATTTTGCATTTTACACCCATAAAACTGGCATTCCACCCGATTCTCATAGTTTTATATGTTAGCCCACGTCTTTCGTGTGGGCCCGGGCCCCCGGTCCCAATCGCCTAAAAACTTTTCGGTCCATCAAACAAGACCTAAGTAGTCATAGTCACCGCCCCGCCATGACCGTTCCTCTTTTTTGGCATTTTACGGCCATTAAACTAGAATTCTGCCCGATTCCCATATTTTTCGTGTGCTATAGCCCATCCCTTCCGCGTGGCCCCGCCCCCCAGACCCGGATTGCCTAAAAATATTTTGGGCCATCAAATATGACCTAAAGAACCATAGTCGCCGCCCCCATGGTCGTTCCTCCTTTTTTTCCGTTTTACAACCATAAAACTGGAATTCCACCAGATTCCCATATTTTCATATGCTATAGCCTACGCTTTCCGCATGGGCCCGGGCCACCAAAACCGGATCATCTAAAAGGTTTTTGGGCCATCAAATATGACCTAGGTAACCATACTAACCACCCTGCCATGACCGTTCCTCGTTGTTTTAGCGTTATACGACCATTAAACTAGAATTTTGCCCGATTTCCATATTTTCTAAAACAAATTCGGGTCTTCATATACGACCTAAGGAACCATAGTTACTATGCCGCCATAACCGTTCCTCGTTTTTTTGGCATTTTACGGCCATAAAACATAAATTTCACCCGATTCCCATATTTTCATGTGTTATAGCACACGCCTTCCGCATGGCTCCCGCCTCCCGAACCCGGATTGCCTAAAATGTTTTTGGGCCATCAAATACGACCTAAGGAACCATAGTCACTGCCCCGCCATGACCGTTCCTCCTTATTTAGCATTTTACGGCTATATTACTGGAATTCAACCTGATTCCCATATTTTCGTATGCTATAGCCCACGCCCTTCGTGTGGGCCCGGCCCTCCGGACCCAGATCACCTAAAATTTTCCAGGCCATCAAATACGACCTAAGGAACTGTAGTCACATGCCCGCCGTGATCGTTCCTCATTTTTTGGCGGGCCACAAAACTAGAATTCCTCCTGATTCTCATATTGTCGTGTGCTATAGCCCATGCCTTCCGCTTGGCCCTAGGGCCACCGGACCCGGATCGCCTAAAAACTTATCGGGCCATCAAATATGACCTAAGTAACAATAGTCCTCACCCCGCCATGACGTTTCCTCGTTGTTTGGCATTATACGGCCAAAAAACTAGAATTCCGCTCGATTCTCATATATTCATATGTTATAGCCCACGCCTTCCGTGTGAGCCCGGGCCCTCTGGACCTAGATCGGATAAAAATATTTCGGGCCATCAAATACAACCTAAGGAACCATAGTCACTTCCCCGCCATGACCGTTCCTCCTTTTTTGCATATTACGGCCATAAAACTGGAATTCCGACCGTTTCCCATATTTTCGTGTGATATAGCCCACGTCTTCCGCATGGGCTCGAACCACTGGACTCGGATCACCTAAAAATATTTTGGGCCATCAAATACGACAAAAGGAACCATAGTCACCGCCCCGCCATGACTGTTCTTCATGTTTTGGTGTTGTACGGCCATAAACCTGTAATTCCGCCCGATTCCGATATTTTCGTGTGATATACCTTCCGCGTGGGCCCGCCCGCCCGGACCCGGATCGCCTAAAAATTTTCCGGGCCATCAAATACATCTAAGGAACCATAGTCATCGCCCCCCCCCCCCAATGACCGTTCCTCGTTTATTTTGTGTTTTACGCCCATAAAACTGGCATTCCGCCCGATTCTCATATTTGTATGTGTTAGCCCACGTCTTCCGTGTGGGCCCGGGCCCCCGGACCCAATCGCCTAAAAACTTTTCGGGCCAACAAACAAGACCTAAGTAATCATAGTCACCGCCCCGCCATGACCGTTCCTCTTTTTTGGCATTTTACGGCCATTAAACTAGAATTCTGCCCGATTCCCATATTTTCGTGTGCTATAGCCCATGCCTTCCACGTGGCCCCGCCCCCCAGACACGGATTGCCTAAAAATATTTCGGGCCATAAAATACGACCTAAAGAACCATAGTCGCCGCCCCCATGGTCGTTCCTCCTTTTTTTGCGTTTTACAGCCATAAAACTGGAATTCCACCTGATTCCCATATTTTCGTATGCTATAACCTACGCTTTCCGCATGAGCCCCGGGCCACCAAAATCGGATCATCTAAAAGGTTTTCGGACCATCAAATATGACCTAGGTAACCATACTAACCACCATGCCATGACCATTCCTCGTTGTTTTAGCGTTATAAGACCATTAAACTAGAATTTTGCCCGATTCCCATATTTTCTAAAACAAATTCGGGTCTTCAAATACGACCTAAGGAACCATAGTCACTATGTCACCATAATTGTTCCTCGTTTTTTTGGCATTTTACGGCCATAAAACTTAAATTCCACCCGATTCCCATATTTTCGTGTGTTATAGCACATGCCTTCCGCATGGGTCCCGCCTCCCGAACCCGGATTGCCTAAAATATTTCCGGGCCATCAAATACGACCTAAGGAACCATAGTCACTGCCCCGCCATGACCGTTCCTCCTTATTTTGCAATTTACGGCTATATTCCTGGAATTCAACCCGATTCCCATATTTCGTGTGCTATAGCCCACGCCCTTCGTGTGGGCACGGCCCTCCGGACCCAGATCACCTAAAATTTTCCAGGCCATCAAATACGACCTAAGGAATTGTCGTCACCTGCCCGCCGTGATCGTTCCTCATTTTTTGGTGGGCCATAAAACTAGAATTCCTCCAGATTCCCATATTGTCGTGTGCTATAGCCCATGCCTTCCGCTTGGCCCTAGGGCCACCGGACCCGGATCGCCTAAAAACTTATCGGGCCATCAAATATGACCTAAGTAACAATAGTCCTCACCCCGCCATGACGGTTCCTCGTTGTTTGGCATTATACGGCCAAAAAACTAGAATTTCGCTCGATTCCCATATATTCATATGTTATAGCCCACGCCTTCTGCGTGAGCCCGGGCCCTTTGGACCTGGATCGGATAAAAAAAATTCGGGCCATCAAATACGACCTAAGGAACCATAGTCACTGCCCCGCCATGACCGTTCCTCCTTTTTTGCATTTTATGGCCATAAAACTGGAATTTCGACCGTTTCCCATATTTTCGTGTGATATAGCCCACGTCTTCCGCATGGGCTCGAGCTACTGGACCCGGATCACCTAAAAATATTTCTGGCCATCAAATACGACAAAAGGAACCATAGTCACCGCCCTACCATGACTGTTCTTCATGTTTTGGAGTTTTACGGCCATAAAACTGTAATTCCGCCCGATTCCCATATTTTCGTGTGATATACCTTCTGCATGGGCCCGCCCGCCCGGACCCGGATTGCCTAAAAATTTTCCGGTCCATCAAATACAACCTAAGGAACCATAGTCATCGCCCTCCCCCATGACCGTTCCTCGTTTATTTTGCGTTTTACGCCCATAAAACTGGCATTCCGCCCGATTTTCATATTTGTATGTGTTAGCCCACGTCTTCCGTGTGGGCCCGGGCCCCCGGACCCAATCGCCTAAAAACTTTTCGGGCCAACAAACAAGACCTAAGTAATCATAGTCACCGCCCCGCCATGACCGTTCCTCTTTTTTGGCATTTTACGGCCATTAAACTAGAATTCTGCCCGATTCCCATATTTTCGTGTGCTATAGCCCATGCCTTCCACGTGGCCCCGCCCCCCAGACACGGATTGCCTAAAAATATTTCGGGCCATAAAATACGACCTAAAGAACCATAGTCGCCGCCCCCATGGTTGTTCCTCCTTTTTTTTGCGTTTTACAGCCATAAAACTGGAATTCCACCTGATTCCCATATTTTCGTATGCTATAACCTACGCTTTCCGCATGAGCCCCGGGCCACCAAAACCGGATCATCTAAAAGGTTTTCGGACCATCAAATATGACCTAGGTAACCATACTAACCACCCTTCCATGACCGTTCCTCGTTGTTTTGGCGTTATACGACCATTAAACTAGAATTTTGCCCGATTCCCATATTTTCTAAAATAAATTCGGGTCTTCAAATACGACCTAAGGAACCATAGTCACTACGCCTCCATAACCGTTCCTCGTTGTTTTGGCATTTTACGGCCATAAAACTTAAATTCCACCTGATTCCCATATTTTCGTGTGTTATAGCACACGCCTTCCGCATGGGTCCCGCCTCCCGAACCCGGATCACCTAAAATATTTTCGGGCCATCAAATACGACCTAAGGAACCATAGTCACTGCTCCTCCATGACCGTTCCACATTTTTTGCATTTTACGGCCATAAACTAGAATTTCGACCGATTCCCATATTTTCGTGTGCTATAGCCCACGTCTTCCGCATAGGCTCGGGCCACTGGAACCGGATCACCTAAAAAGTTTCCAGACCATCAAATACGACCAAAGGAACCATAGTCACCGCCCCGCCATGATTGTTCTTCATTTTTTGGCGTTTTACGATCATAAAACTGTAATTCCACCCGATTCCCATATTTTCGTGTGCAATAGCCCACGCCTTCTGCGTGGGTCCGGCCCCTCGGACCCGATCACCTAAAACTTTTTTGGGCCATCAAATACGACCTAAGTAACCATAGTCATCGTCCCACCATGATAGTTTCTCATATATTGGCATTTTACGGCCATATAACTGGAATTCCTCCCGATTGGAATATTTTCGTGTGCTATAACCCACCACGCCTTCCGCGTGGCCCCAAGCCCAGATCGCCTAAAAAAAATTCGGGTTATAAAATACAACCTAAGGAAACATAGTTATCGCCTTGCCACGACCGTTCCTCCTTTTTATCATTTTACGGCCATAAAACTGGAATACCGCCCGATTCTCATATTTTCGTATGCTATAGCCCACGCTTTTCCTATGGGTCCGGACCCCTGAACCCGGATCGCCTAAAAAAATTTTGGACCATCAAATACGACCTAAGGAACCATAGTCACAACCCTACCATGACCGTTCCGCCTTTGTTTGCATTTTACGGCCATAAAACTGGAATTCCGCCTGATTTCCATATTTTCGTTTGCCATAGCTTTCGTGTTCCATGTGGGCGCGAATACCTTGGACCCGGATTTCCTAAAATATTTTTGATCCATCAAATACAACCTAAGGAACCATAGCCAACCAAAGACCGTTCCTCCTTTTTTTGCGTTTTGCGGCCATAAAACTGAAATTTTGCTCGATTCCTATATTTTGTTTTTTGGTAAATAAAGATGTTATTACTAGGGAAATGTTTGTACAGCACAAAAACCCCTAAAGATCTGTTCACAAGCCCATACCTATAGTAAACGAAAACAAATTCAGTGAAACTACATGACATCTAAACTCCGCCTCATGGAAAAGGGTATCATACTAAGGGTAGTAATTCATTCTTCTCAAGTACCCTCCAAATTTTACCGTATTGTTACCCCTGCCTTGGACCTCCTGGGCAATCAACCTCACTAGTTGATCTTCAGTTCTTCTAGCACTTTGGAATATTCTGTTATTTCTTTCCTGCCAGATAAAGTAAGTGCATCCTGCCAAGATGATTCTATATACCTCTACTTCCACCCCTTTCCCATTTGCATGATTCTCAGCCCAATCTTGTTCTACGGGCCACCTGCTAGCTTTCCTATCTATTCCCTCCCAGAGTAGTAATCTTTCCCAAATAGCAGCCGAATATTTGCATTGAAAGAATATATGAGCAATTGTCTCATACTCCACATCACATAGAGGACATAAGATATAAGTAGTTATACCCCATTTGGACAGTCTGTCCCGTGTAAGCAACATTCCATGAGCCACCAATCTCAGATTGAAAGCCCATTTTGGGTATTGCATATTAGTTTCCTCCAGGACACTTTAGGGAACTCCCCCTCAACTTGTGATAAAACTTTTTAATTGAGAAGGATTGCATGTTCATTATATCGGCTTGTTGGAAACCAACAACCTCAAAATACTTTTTTGCCTTCAGAATCTTCTTCAACATCCAAGATGTTTGAGGAGGAACCATAGTCACTGCCCCGCCATGATCATTCCTCCTTTTTTTGTATTTTCGGCCATAAAACTAAAATTCCATCTGATTCTCATATTTTCCTGTGCTATAGCCCACGCCTTCCGCTTGGGCTTGGGCCATCGGACCCGGATCACCTAAAAAGTTTTCGGCCCATCAAATACGACTTAAGGAACCATAGTCATCGCCCCTCCATGATTGTTCCTCCATTTTTGTGTTTTACGGCCATAAAACAGGAATTCCGCCCGATTCCCATATTTTCATATGTTATATCCCACGCCTTCCGCGTGGGCCTGGTCCTCCGGACACAGATCACCTAAAAGTTTTCCGGGACATCGAATACGACCTAAGGAACCATACCGTCCAGCCGTGATCATTCCCCTTTTGTTTGCATTTTTGGCCATAAAATTGGAATTCTGCCTAATTCCCATATTTTCGTATGCTATAGCCCACGCCTTCCGCGTGGGCTCGGGCCCCCCCGACCCGGATCGCCTAAAGTTTTTTCGGGCCATCAAATACGAACTTAAGAACAATAGACACCGCCTCGACATGACCGTCCCTCCTCTTTTTTGCGTTTTACGACCATAAAATTTGAATTCCACCATATTCCTATATTTTTGTGTGCTATACCCCATGCCTTCCGCGTGGGCTCGGGCCGCCGGACCGGGATCGCCTAAAACATTTTCGGGCCATCAAATAAGACCTAAGGAACCATAGCCAATACTCTGCCATGACCGTTCCTCTTTTTTTGCATTTTACGGCCATAAAACATGAATTCCGCCCGATTTCTATATTTTCGTCTACTATAGCTAACGCCTTCCGTGTGGGCACGGGTCTCCGGACCCTGTTCGCGTAAAAATTTTCCGGGCCATCAAATACGACCTAAGGAACCATAGTCACCGTCCCGCCATGATCATTCCTCCTTTTTGCATTTTCGGCCATAAAATTGGAATTCCGCCTGATTCCTATATTTTTGTGTGCTAAGAGGCCTTCCGTGCGGGCTCGGGCCCTCAGAGTCGGATCGGCTAAAAACTTTTCGGGCCATAAAATATGACCTAAGAAACCATAGTCACCGCCCCGCCATGACCGTTCCTCCCTTTTTTGCGTTTTACGGGCATAAAATAGAAATTCCGCCTGATTCCCACATTTTCGTCTACTATAGCCCACGCCTTCCGTGTGGGCACGGACCTCTGGACCAAGTTCGCATAAAAAGTTTTCGGGCCATCAAATACGACCTAAGAAACCATAGTCAGCGTCCTGCCATGATCATTTTTCCTTTTTTGCAATTTTCGCCATAAAACTGGAATTCCATCTGATTCTCATAGTTTCGTGTGCTACCACGCCTTCCGCGTGGGTCCGGGCCCCCGGACCCGGATCGCCTTAAATATTTTCAGGATATACAATACGATCTATGGAACCATAGTCACCGCCCCGCCATGACCGTTCCTCCCTTTTTGCGTTTTACCGCCATAAAACTGGAATTTCACCCGATTCTCACATTATTTTGTGATATAGCCCACGCCTTCCGCGTGGGCCCGACCCCCTAGACCTAGATCGCCTACAAATTTTTTGGGCCATCAAATATAACCTGAGGAAGCATAGTTACCGCCCCGTCTTGACCGTTCCTCCGTTTTATGTGTTTTACGGCCATAAAACAGGAATTCTGCCTTATACCCATATTTTCATGTGTTATAACCCAAGCCTTTCGCGTGGGCCCGGGCCCCCTGATCCGGATGGCCGATAAATTTTTCGGGTTATCAAATAAGACCTAAAGAACCATAGTCAACGCTCTGCCATGAGTGTTCCTCGATATTTGGCGGTTTACGGCCATACAATTTGAATTCCTCCCGATTCCCATATTTTCGTGTGCATAGCCCACGCCTTCCGTGTGGCCCCAGACCCAGATTGCCTAAAATATTTTCGGGCCATCAAATACAACCTAAAGAACCGTAGTCACCACCCCTCCATGACTATTCTTCCTTTGTTTGCGTTTTACGGCCATAAAACTGAAATTCCATCTGATTCCTATATTTTCGTGTGCTATAATCAACGCCTTCCGCGCTGGCCCGATCCCCTAGATCCGGATCGCCTACAAAATTTCCGGGCAATCAAATAAGATCTAAGGAACCATAGTCGCCACCCCTCCACGACTGTTCCTCATTTTTTGGCATTTTACGATCATAAAACTGGAATTCCGCCTGATTCCCATATTTTGTTTGTGTTATTGCCCACGCCTTTCGCGTGGGCCCGGGCCCCTGGACCCGGATCACCTAAAACTTTTTTGAGCAATCAAATACGATCTAATGAAGAATAGTCACTGCAGATCCATGACCGTTCCTCATTTTTTCGGAATTTTACGGTCATAAAATTGGAATTCTGCCCGATTTCCATATTTTTTTGTGCTATAGCCCACGCCTTCCGCGTGGGCCGGGTCCCCGGACCCGAGTTGCCTAAAAGTTTTCCGGGCCATCATATACGACCTAAGAAACCATACTCACCTCCCCACCATGACCGTTCACCATATTTAGGCGATTTACGGCCATAAAAGTAGAATTCCGCCCGATTCCCATATTTTTATGTGCTATAGCCCACGCATTTCGTGCGGCCCCGGTCCCTCGGTCCCGGTTGCCTAAAAAATTTCAGGGCCATCAAATACGACATAAAGAACCATAGTCACTGCCCCTCCATGAGCCTTCCTCCGTGTTTTGCGTATTACGGCCATAAATCTTGAATTCCGTCTGATTCTCATATATTCGTGTGTCATAGCCCAAGCCTTCCGCGCGGGACCGGGCCCCCGGATTTGGATCACCTAAAAAAAATTTGGGCAATCAAATACGACCTAAGGAACCATAGTCACTGCCCCGCCATGACCGTTCCTCGTTTTACGGCCATAAAATTGGAATTCTGCTTGATTCTCATATTTTCGTGTGCTCTAGCCTACACCTTTCGTGTGGCCCCGGCCCCCAGTCCCGGATCGTGTAAAACTTTTTCGGGCCATCATATACAACCTAAGGAACAATTGTCACCACCCCTCCATGACCGTTCCTCCATGTTTTGGCATTTTACGGCCATAAAATTGGAATTCCGCCTGATTCTCATAGTTTCGTGTGCTATAGCCCACTCCTTTCGTGTGGCCTCAGTCCCCTGGTCCCGGATCGCCTATAAATTTTACGGGACATCAAATACGACCTAAGGAACCATAGTCACCACCCCTTCATGACCGTTCCTCCATTTTCTGGCAGTTTACAGTCATAAAATTGGAATTTAGCCAGAATCCCATAATTTTATGTATTATAGCCCACGCCTTCCGCGTGGCTCGGTCCCCCGAACCGAATCGCTTAAAAAAATTTTCGGGCCTTGAAATATGACCTAAGGAACCATAGTCACCGCCACGCCATGACCGTTCCTCCTTTTTGCGTTTTACGGTCGTAAAACTTGAATTTCGCTCAATTCTCATATTTTCGTGTGTTATAGCCCACATCTTCCGCGCGGGCTTGGACCCCTGAATTCGTATCGCCTAAAAATTTTCTTGGCCATCAAATACGACCTTAGAAACTATAATTACCGCCCCGCCATGACCGTTCCTCATTTTCTAGCTTTTTACGGTTATAAACTGGAATTCTACCTGATTCCCATATTTTCATGTGCTATAGCCCATGCCTTCCCTGTGGCCCCATAGACCCGGATCGCCTAAAAGTTTTTCGGGCCATCAAATACGACCTAAGGAACCATAGTCACCGCCCCTCCACGACCGTTCCTTTTTTGTTTTGCGTTTTACGGCCATAGAACTGGAATTCTGCCTCATTCCCATATTTTCTTGTGCTATTGTCCACGCCTTCCACGTGGGCCTGGGCCTCCGGATCTGGATCACCTAAAAAAAATTTGGGGGATCAAATACGACCTAAGAAACCACATTTATCACCTTGCCATGAATGTTCTTTATGTTTTGGCGTTTTACGATCATAAAACTAGAATTCCGCCCGATTCTCATGTTTTTGTGTGCTATAGCACACGCCATGGCTGTTCCTCCTTGTTTTTTATTTTACGGCCATAAAACTTGAATTTCTCCCGATTCCTATATTTTAGTATGGTATAGCCCACGCCTTCCGCGTGAGCCCGGGCCCCCGGATCTTGATCGCCTAAATTTTTTTGGGGATCAAATACAACCTAAGGAACCATAGTCAACGTCCCGCCATGACCGTTGCTCATTTTTTGGCATTTTATGGTCATAAAACAAGAATTTCGCCCGATTCCCATATATTTGTGTGCTATAGCACACGCTTTCCACGTAGGCCCTGGCCCCTGGAACCGGATCACCCAAAACTTTTACTGGCCATCAAATACGACCTAAGGAACCATAGTCAATCCCCCGCCATGACCGTTCTTCATTTTTTGGTATTTTACGAGAATAAAATTGGAATTCCGCCTAATTCCCATATTTTCGTTTGCTATAGCCAACACCTTTCGCGTGGGCCCAGGCTTCTGGACCTGGATTGCCTAAAAATTACCAGGCCATCAAATACGACCTAAGGAACAATAGACACCACCCTGTCATGGTTGTTCCTCGCTTTTTGGCATTTTACGGCCATAAAACTGGAATTCCACCTGATTCCCATATTTTCGTGTGCTATAGCCCACGCCTTATGCGTCGGCCCGTCCCCCGGGACCCGGATCGCCTAAATATTTTTTGGGCCATCAAATACGACCTAAGGAATCATAGTCACCGCTTCTCCATGACCGTGCTTTCTGTTTTTGCGTTTAACGTCCATAATACTAGAATTCCGCCCGATTCCCATATTTTCGCGCGCTATTGCCCATGCCTTACGTGTGGGCCTGATCCATCAGACCTAGATCGCCCAAAAAATATTTGGGCCATCAAATACGACTTAAGGAACCATAGTCACTACCCCGCTATGACCGTTCCTCGTTCTTTGGCATTCTACGGCTATAAAACTGGAATTCCGCCTGATTCCCATATTTTCACATGCTATAGCCCACGCCTTCCGCGTGGGCTCGCACCCTAGACCCGGATTACCCAAAACTTTTACGGGCCATCAAATTAACCTAAGTAACCACTGTCACTACCCCTCTATGACCGTTCATCATATTTTGGCGTTTTACAATCATAAAACTAGAATTCCGACCGATTCTCATATTCTTGTATGCTAAAGCCCACTCTTTTTGTGTGGCCCCGGCCCCCCGGTCCCAAATCGCTTAAAAATTTTCCTGGCCATCAAATACAACCTAAGGAACCATAGTCACCGCCCCTCCATGACTATTTCTCCTTCTTTTGGCATTTTATGGTCATAAAACTGGAATTCCACCCGATTCCCATATTTTTGTGTGCTATAGGCGTGGGCTCGGGCCCCCGGACCCGGATCGCTTAAAACTTTTTCGTGCCATCAAATACGACCTAAGGAACCATAGTTGCCACCCCGCAATGGCAGTTCCTCATTTTTTGGTGTTTTATGGTCATAAAACTGGAATTGCGCCTGATTCCCATATTTTTGTATGCATAGCCCACGCCTTCCGTGTGGGCCCGGGCCCCCAGATTCGAATCGCCAAAATTTTTTGGGCTATCAAATATGACCTAAGGAACCATAGTCATCGCCCCTCCATGACCGTTCCTTGTTTTTTGGCATTTTACGGCCATAAAACTGGAATTCCGCCCTATTCCAATATTTTTGCGTGCTAGCTCACGCCTTCCGCGTGGACCCGGATTGCCTAAAAAGTTTTTGGGCCATCACATACGACTTAAGGAACCATAGTCACCACCCAGCTATGACCGTACCTCCTTGTTTTGCATTTTACGCCCATAAAACTGGAATTCCGCCACATTCTCATATTTTCGTGTGTTATAGCCCACATCTTCCGCGCAGGCTTGGGTTCCTAAATTTGGATCGCCTAAAAATATTTCTGGCCATCAAATACGACATAAGGAACCATAGTCACCGCACCTCCATGACCATTCCTCATATTTTGGTGCTTTACGGTCGTAAAACTGGAATTTCGCCCGATTTCCATATTTTCATGTGTTATAGCCCACGCCTTCCGTGTGGCCCCGGACCTACTGACCTATATCTTCAAAAAAGTTTTTGGGCCATCAAATACGACCTAAGGAACCATATTCACCTCCCCTCTATGACCGTTCCTCAAGTTTTTGCATTTTACGGCTATAAAACTGGAATTCTGCCCGATTCCCATATTTTCGTATGCTAAAAGCCCACGCCTTCTGTGTGGGCCCGAGCCCTGGATCTGGATCGCCTAAAAAACTTTCGGGCCATTAAATACGACCTAAGGAACCATAGTCACGGCCCCGCCATGATCGTTCCTCATTTTTTGGCGTTTTACGATCATAAAATTAGAACACCACTCGATTCCCATATTTTTATGTGCTATAACCCATGCCCTTCGCGTGGGCTCAGGCCCCCGGATTCGGATCGCCTAAAAAGTTTTTGGGAAACCAAATACGACCTAAGGAACCATAGTCATGTCCCCGCCATGATCGTTCATCTTTTCTTGGTGTTTTACGATCATAAAACTTGAACTCTGCCCGATTCCCATATTTTCGTGTGCTATAGTCCACGCCTTGCGCGTGGGCCCGGCCTCCCAGACCCGGATTGCCTAAAAAGTTTCTGGGCCATCAAATACGACCTAAGGAACCATAGTCACCGCCCCGCCATGACCGTTCCTCATTTTTCTGCATTTTACGGCCATAAAACTAGAATTCTACCCGATTCCCATATTTTCTTATGGAATAGCCCACGCCTTCCACGTGGACTGGGACCCCGGACTAGAATCGCCAAAAAAATTTTGGGCCATCAAATATGACCTAAGGAACCATAATCTCCGTCCCACCATGATCGTTCCTTATTTTTTTGCATTTTACGGCCATAAAATTGGAATTATGCCCGATTTCTATATTTTCGGATGCAATAGCCCACGCCTTCCGTGTGGGCCCGGGACCTTGGACCCATTTCACCTAAACACTTTTCGGGCTGTCAAATACAACCTAAGGAACCATAGTCACCGCCCAGCCATGACCATTCCTCATTGTTTGGTGCTTTACGGCCAGAAAACTGGAATTCCGCTCGATTCTCATATTTTTGTGTGCTATAGCTCACGCCTTCCTCGTGGACCCGGCCCCCTGACCCGGATCGCCTAAAGATTTTTTGGACCATCAAATACGACCTAAGGAATCATAGTCACCTCCCTGCCATTACCGTTCATCCTTTTTTTCGTTTTGCAGTCATAAAATTAGAATTCCGCCTCATTCCCATATTGTCATGTGGTATAGCCCACGCCTTCCGTGTGGGCACGGCACCCCAGACCCGGATCGCCTAAAATATTTTTGGACCCTCAAATACGACCTAAGGAATCATAGTCACCGCCCCGCCATGATCATTTCTTAATTTTTTGCGTTTTACAGTCATAAATTTGGAATTCCGCCCGATTCTCATATTTTCATGTGCTACACACACACCTTTCGCATGGCCCGGGGCCCTGGACCCATATCGCTAAAAATATTTTGGGCCATAAATACGACCTAAGAAACCATAATCACCACTCCGACATGACCGTTCCTCGTTTCTTGGTGTTTTACGGCCATAAAACTGGAATTCTACTGGATAAATATATTTTTGTGTGATATAGCCCACGCCTTACGCTTGGGCCCGGCACAACGGACCCGGATCACCTAAAATATTTTTGGTCCATCAAATACGACCTAAGGAACCATAGTCACAGCCCCTCCATGATCATTTCTTGTTGTTTTGTATTTTATGGCCATAAATTTGGAATTCCGCCTAATTCCCATATTTTCGTGTGCTATAGCACATGCCTTCCGCGTGGGCCTGGTCCCCCGGTCCCGGATCGCATAAAATTTATCTAGGCTATCCAATACAACCTAAGAAACGATAGTCACCACCCCTCCATGACCGTTCCTCTTTGTTTTGTATTTTACGAACATAAAATTGAAATTCCACCTAATTCCAATATTTGCTATGGGCCACGCCTTTCGCATAGGCCCGGGCCCCCTGATCCGGATCGCCTAAAAACTTTTCGGGGTATCAAATACGACCTAAGGAACCATAGTCACTGCCTCGCCATGATCGTTCCTCATTGTTTAGCATTTTACGGCCATAAAACTGGAATTCCGCCTGATTCCCATATTTTCATGTGCTATAGCACGCCTTCCGCGTGGGCATGGCACCCTGGACCCGAATCACCTAAAAATTTTCTAAGCCATCAAATACTACCTAAGGAACCATAGTCACCGCCCCACAATGACCATTCCTCCTTTTATGCAATTTACGGCCATATAACTGAAATTCCGCCCGATTCCCATATTTTCGTGTGCTATAGCCCACGCCTTCCGCGTGGGCGTGTGGGCCCATGATCCCGAATACGGATTGCTAAAAAAGTTTCTAGGCCACCAAATATGACCTAAGGAACCATAGTCATCGCTTCGCCATGACCGTTCCTCATTTTTTGGCATTTTACGGCCATAAAAATAGAATTCCGCCTCATTCCCATATTTTCGTATGCTATATAGCCCACACCTTCTGCGTGTGCCCTGGCCCCCGGATCCGTATTTCCTAAAAATATTTCGGGCCATAAAATATGACCTAAGGAACCATAGTCACCGCCCTGCCATGACCGTTCCTTATTTTTTGGCATTTTACGATCCTAAAACTTGAATTCCGCCTGATTCCCATATTTTCATATGGTATAGCCCACGCTTCCGCGTGGGCCCGGGCCCCCAGAACCGGATTGCCTAATTTTTTTCCGGACCATCAAATACGACCTAAGGAATGATAGTCACCATACCGCCATGATTGTTCCTAATTTGGTTGAATTTTACGGTCATACAACTGGAAATCCGCCCGATTCCTCTATTTTCGTGTACTACCCGGACCCAGATCGCCTAAACATTTTTCGGTCCATCAAATACGACCTAACTGGAATTCCGCCTGATTACCATATTGTCGTGTGCTATAGCCCATGCCTTCCGCGTGGGCCCGGGCCACCGGACACGGATCGCCTAAAACTTTTCCGGGACATCAAATACGATCTAAGGAACCATAGTCACTGCCCCGCCATGAACGTTCCTCTTTTTTTGTGTTTTACGGCCATAAAACTTGAATTCCATCTGATTCCCGTATTTTCGTTTGCTATCCACGCCTTCCGCGTGGGCCCGACCCCTGGACCCGGATCGCTTAAAGATTTTCTAAGCCATCAAATACGACCTAAGGAACCATCGTCACCACCCCGCCATGACCGTTCTTCCTTTTTTCTTCCTTTTTTTGCGTTTTACGGACATAAAACTGGAATTTCGCCCGATTCCTATATTTTCGTATGTTATAATCACGTCTTCCGCGTGGGCCCATGACCCCGTATCCGGATCACCTATAAATATTCCGAGCCATCAAATACAACCTAAGGGACCATAGTCACCACCCCGCCATGACTATTCCTCATTTTTTGGCGTTTTACGGCCATAAAACTGTAATTCTACCTGATTCTAATATTTTCGTCTGCTATAGCCCACGCCTTCCGCGTAGGTCCAGGCCACCAGACCCGGATAGCCTAAAAATTTTCCGCTCCATAAAATACGACCTAAGGAATCATAGTTACCGCCCTGCCATGATCGTTCCACGTATTATGGTGTTTTATGGCCATAAAACTGGAATTCCACCCGATTTCCATAATTTTGTGTGTTATAAACCACGCCTTTCGCGTGGGCCCGGGACCCTGGACCCGGATCTCCTAAAAATATTTCGGGCCATCAAATACAACCTAAGGAACCATAGTCACTGCCCCATTATAACCTTTCCTCGCTTTTTGGCGTTTTACTGCCATAAAACTAGAATTCCCCCCGATTCTCATATATTCGTGTGCAATAGCTCACGCCTTCTGCGTGGACCCGGGACCCCGAACCAGAATAGCCTTAATATTTTTCAAGCAATCAAAGACAACCTAAGGAACCATAATCACCAACCCACCATTACCGTTCCTCATTTTTTGGCGTTTTACGGCCATAAAACTTGAATTCTCCGTGATTCCCATATTTTTGTGTGGTATAATTGACGCCTTCCGCGTGGGCGCGTGGGCCCGTGAACCCGCAGTCGAATCACCAAAAAAATTTTTGGGCCATCAAATATGACCTAAAGAACCATAGTCATCTCTTATCCATGACCGTTCCTCGTTTTTTGGCATTTTTCGGCCATAAAAATGAAAGTCCGCCCTATTCCCATATTTTCGTGTGTTATAGCCCACGCCTTCCACGTGGACCCAAGCCCCCAGACCCGGATCATCTAAAAAAATTCCGGGTGATCAAATACGACCTAAGGAATGATAGTTACCAACCCGCCATGACTGTTCCTCCTTTTGTTGCGTTTTACGGCCATAAAACTGAAAATCCGCCTGATTCCCCTATTTTCGTGTGCTTGCCAAACCCAGATAGGCCTAAACATTTTTTAGGCCATCAAATACAACCTAAGGAACTGTAGTCACCACCCCGCCATGATTGTTCCTCCTTTTTTGGCATTTTACGGCCATAAAACTAGAATACCCCCCGATTCCCATATTTTCGTATGCTATATAGCCCACGCCTTCCGCGTGGGCCCGGCCCAAGGTCCCGGATCGCCTAAAAATTATCTAGGCCATCAAATACGACCTAAGGAACCATAGTCACTGCCCCTCCATGACCGTTCCTCCTTTTTGCGTTTTACGGCCATAAAATTATAATTTCGCCCGTTTCAAATATTTTTGTATGTTATAGCCCACGCCTTACGCGTGGGCCCAGGCCCCTGAACCCGGATCGCCTAAAGATTTTCTGGGTCATCAAATAAGACCTAATGAACCATATTCACCGCCCCTCCATGACCGTTCCTCATTTTTTAGCATTTTACGGCCATAAAATTAGAATTCCGTCGATTCCCATATTTTCCTTTGTTATAGCCAACGCTTTCCATGTAGGCCAGGTCCCCGGACCCGAATCTTCTAAAAATATTTTAGGCCATCAAATACGACTTAAGGAACCATAGTCACCGTCCCTCTATGACCGTTCCTCCCTTTTTAAGTTTTATGGCTATAAAATTGGGATTCCGCCCGATTCTCATACTTTCGTGTGCGATAGCTTACGCCTTCCGTGTGGGCCCAGGTCCCCGGATCCAGATCGTCTAAAAAATTTTTGGGCCATCAAATATGACCTAAGGAACCAAAGTCAGCGTCCCGCATGATCGTTCCTTGTTTTTGGCATTTTACGGCCATAAAATTCAAATTTCTCTCGATTCACATATTTCCGTGTGCTATAGCCCATGCCTACCGCGTGGGCCCCGACCATTGGACCTGAATCGCCTAAAAATTATCCGAGCCATCAGATATGACATAAGGAACCATAGTCACCGCTCTGCCATGACTGTTCCTCTTTTTTTGCAATTTACGGCCATAAAATTAGAATTCCGCCCTATTCACATATTTCCATATGCTATAGCCCATGCTTTACGCCTGGGCCCGGTCCCCCGAACCCAGATCGCCTAAAAATTTTCTGGGCTATCAAATACGACCTAAGGAACTATAGTCACTGCCCCGCCATGACCGTTCCTCGTTTGGCATTTTACAGCCATAAAACTGGAATTTTGCGTGATTCCCATTTTTTCTTGTGATATAGCCCACGCCTTCCGCGTGCGCTCGGGGCCCTGGACCCAGATCGTCTAAAAAAATTTTGGGTAATCAAATACTACCTAAGGAACCATATTCACCGCCCCGCCATAATCATTCCTCCCTTTTCTGCATTTTACGACCATAAAACTGGAGTTCTACCCGATTCCATTATTTTCGTGAGCTATAGCCCACGTCTTCTGCGTGGGCCCATGACCTCGTATCCGGATCGCCTAAAAATTTTCTGATCCATCACATACGACCTAAGGAACCATAGTCACCGCCCCGCCATGACCGTTCATCGCTTTTTGTCGTTTTAAGGTCATAAAACTTGAATTTAGCCTGATTGCCATATTTTTGTGTGCTATAGCCCAAGTTCCTCATTTTCTGACATTCTATGGTCATAAAGCTGGAATTGCGCTCGATTCCCATATTTTCATGTGTTATAGCCCACGCCTTCCGTGTGGGCTCGGCCCCCAGACCCGGATTGCCTAAAAAGTTTCCGGGCCATCAAATACGAGCTAAGGAACCATAGTAACTGCCCCGCCATGATCGTTCCTCTTTTTTTGAATTTTATGGCCAAAAAATTAGAATTCTGTCCGATTCACATATTTTCGTGTGACATAGCCCACGCCTTACGCGTGGGCCCGGGCTCCTGGACCCTGATGGCCTAAAAACATTTTGGGCCATCAAATATTATCTAAGGAAGCATAGCCGCTGCCCTGCCATGACCGTTCCTCATATTTTTATATTTTACGGAAATAAAACTAGAATTTCGTCTAATTCCCATGTTTTCGTGTGTTATAGCCCACGCCTTTCGCGTGGGCCCAGGCCTCCGGACTCGGATTGTCTAAAAATATTCTGGGCCATCAAATACGACCTAAGAAACCATAGTTTCTGCCCTTCCACAACTGTTTCTCATTTTTTGTCATTTTACGGCCATCAAACTGGAATTCTGCCTAATTCCCATATTTTCATGTCTCATAACCCACGCCTTCCACGTGGGCCTGACCCCTGGACCCGGATCGCCTAAAAAAATTTGGGCCATCAAATACGACCAAAGAAACCATAGTCACTGCCCCGCCATGATCGTTCCTTCTTTTTTTGCATTTTATGGTCATAAAACTATAATTCCGCCCGATTCTAATATTTTCATGTGCTATAGCCCACTCCTTCCGCGTGGGCATGGCCCCCCCGATCCGGATCTACTAAAAAGTTTCCGGGCCATCAAATACTATCTAAGGAACCATAATCATCACCTCGCCATGAACGTTCCTCGTTTTTTGGAATTTTACGACCATAAAACTGGAATTCCACCTGTTTCCCATATATTTGTGTGCTATATAGCTCACGCCTTCCGCGTGGGCCCGGCTCCCCAGACCCGGATTGCCTAAAAACTTTTTGGGCCATCAAATACAGCCTAAGGAATCATAATTACTAACCCGCCATGACCGTTCTTCCTATTTTTGCATTTTACAGCCATTAAACTAGAATTCCGCCCGATTCCCATATTTTCGTGTGCTATAGCACACGCCTTCCGTGTGGGCCTGGCCCCCTAGACCCGAATTGCCTAAAACTTTTCCGAGCTATCAAATACAACCTAAGGAACCATAGTCACTGTCCTGCCTGACCGTTCCTCGTTTTATGGTATTTTATGGTCATAAAACTAGAATACCGCTCGATTTACATATTTTCGTGTGCTATAGCCCAAGCCTTCCGCGTGGGACCGGCTACTCGGACCCGGATCACCTAAAATTTTTCCATGCCATCCAATACGACCTAAGGAACCATAGTCACAGCCCCACCATGACTGTTCCTCATTTTGTGGCGTTTTACGGCCATAAAATAGGAATTTCGCCCGATACCTTTATTTTCATGTGCAATAGCCAACGCTTTCCGCGTGGGCCCTGGACCCCAAACTAGAATCGTCTAAAAACTTATCGGGCCATGCAATACGACCTAAGGAACCATAATCTCCTCCCCGCCATGATCGTTCCTCGTTTTGTTGGCATTTTACGGCCATAAAACTGGAATTCCGCTCGACTTCGATATTTTCGTGTGCACTAGCACATGCCTTCCGCGTTTGCCTAGGAACCTGAACCCAGATCGCCTAAAGGTTTTTTGGGCCATCAAATATGACCTAAGGAACTATAGTAACCACTCGACTATGACCATTCCTCATTTTTTGGTGTTTTACGGACATAAACCCAGAATTCCACCTGATTCCAATATTTTCGTGTGCTATAGCCCACGCCTTCTGCGTGGGCCTGGCCCCCTAAATCTGGATCGCCTAAAAATTTTTTGGGCCATCAAATACGACCTAAGGAACCATAGTTACTATCCCGCCATGACCGTTCCTCCCTTTTTGTGTTTTACGGCCCTAAAACTAGAATTCTGCTCGATTCTCATATTTTTGTGTGCTATACCCACGCCTTTCGCGTGAGCCCGTTCCCCCGGATTCGGATACCAAAATAATTTACTGGGCCATCGAATACAACCTAAGGAACCATAGTCTCGACCCCTCCATGACCGTTTCTCATTTTTTGGATTTTTACAGCCATAAAACTTGAATTACACCTGATTCCCATATTTTCATATGTTATAACCACATCTTCCACGTGGGCCCGCGACCCCGTATCCGGATCGCCTATAAATTTTCTAGGCCATCAAATATAACCTAAGGGACCATAGTCACCGCCCCACCATGACTATTCCTCATTTTTTGGCGTTTTACGGCCATAAAATTGTAATTCTGCCTGATTCTAATATTTTCATCTACTATAGCCCACGCCTTCCGTGTAGGTCCGGGCCACCGGACCTAGATAGCCTAAAACTTTACCGCTCCATAAAATACGACCTAAGGAACCATAGTTACTGCCCCACCATGACCGTACCTCATTTTCTGGAATTCCGCCCGATTTTTATAATTTCGTGTGTTATAAACCACGCCTTTCGCGTGGGCCCGGGACCCCGGACGCGGATTTTCGGGCCATCAAACCTAAGGAACCATAGTCACTGCCCCATTATAACCTTTCCTCATTGTTTGGCGTTTTACTGCCATAAAACTAGAATTCCCCTTGATTCCCATATATTCGTGTGCAATAGCTCACGCCTTCTGCATGGACCCGGGACCCCGAACCAGAATAGCCTTAATATTTTTCGAGCAATCAAGTACAACCTAAGGAACCATAATCACCGACCCGCCATTATCGTTCCTCATTTTTTGGCGTTTTACGGCCATAAAACTTGAATTCTCCGTGATTCCCACATTTATGTGTGATATATCCCGCGCCTTTCAGTGGGTCCGGGACCCCGGACCCGAATCACCTAAAATATTTTCGGGCCATCAAATACGACCTAAGGAACCATAGTCACCGCCCCACGATGACTATTCCTCTTTTTTTGCGTTTTACGGCCATATAACTAGAATTCCGCCTGATTATCATATTTTTGTGTGGTATAATTGACGCCTTCCGCGTGGGCGCGTGGGCCCGTGACCCCGCATTCAGATCGCCAAAAAACATTCCAGGCCATCAAATATGACCTAAGGAACCATAGTCATCGCTTTTCCATGATCGTTCCTCATTTTTTGGCATTTTACGGCCATAAAAATGAAATTCCGCTCGATTCCCATATTTTCATGTGTTATAGCCCACGCCTTCCGTGTGGGCCCGAGCCCCCTGACCCGGATCGTCTAAAAAAATTTTGAGTGATCAAATACGACCTAAGGAATGATAGTCACCAACCCGTCATGACTGTTCCTCCTTTTGTTGCGTTTTACATCCATAAAACTGAAAATCCGCCCGATTCCCCTATTTTCGTGTGCTAGCCAAACCCAGATAGGCCTAAACATTTTCCAGGCCATCAAATATGACCTAAGGAACTGTAGTCACCACCCCGCCATGACTGTTCCTCCTTTTTTGGCGTTTTACGGCCATAAAACTAGAATACCCCCCCCCCCGATTCGCATATTTTCGTATGCTATATAGCCCACGCCTTCCGCGTGGGACCGACCCAAGGTCCCGGATCGCCTAAAACTTTTTTAGGCCATCAAATACGACCTAAGGAACCATAGTAACTGCCCCTCCACGACCGTTCCTCCTTTTTGCGTTTTACGGCCACAAAATTGTAATTCTGCCTGATTCAAATATTTTCGTATGTTATAGCCCACGCCTTACGCGTGGGCCCGGGCCCCCGAACCCGGGTCGCCTAAAGATTTTCTGGGTAATCAAATAAGACCTAAGGAACCATAGTCACCGCCCCTCCATGATCGTTCCTTGTTTTTGGCATTTTACGGCCATAAAATTGGAATTTCTCTCGATTCACATATTTCCATGTGCTATAGCCCACGCCTACCGCGTGGGCCCCGACCACTAGATCCGAATCACCTAAAAATTATCTGAGCCATCAGATACGACCTAAGGAAACATAGTCACCGCTCCGCTATGACCATTCCTCTTTTTTTGTAATTTACGGCCATAAAATTGGAATTTCGCCCTATACACAAATTTCCATGTGCTATAGCCCACGCTTTATGCCTAGTCCCGGGGTCCCAAACCCGGATCGCCTAAAAAATTTTCGGGCTATCAAATACGACCTAAGGAACTATAGTCACTGCCCCGCCATGACCGTTTCTCGTTGTTTGGCATTTTACGGCCATAAAACTAGAATTTTGCCTGATTCCCATATTTTCTTGTGATATAGCCCACGCCTTCCGCGTGCGCTCGGGGCCCTGGACCCGGATCACCTAAAAAATTTTCGGGCCATCAAATACTACCTAAGAAACCATAGTCACTGCCCCGCTATGACCGTTCCTTCCTTTTCTGCATTTTACAGCCATAAAACTAGAGTTTCGCTCGATTCCCTTATTTTCGTGAGCTATAGCCCACCCCTCCTGCGTGGGCCCATGACCCCGTATCCGGATCACCTAAAAAGTTTTTGGGCCATCAAATATGACCTAAGGAACCATAGTCACCACTTCACCATGACCGTTCCTCTTTTTTGGCGCTTGGAATTTCGCCCGATTCCCATATTTTTGTGTGCTATAGCCCACGCCTTTCGTTTGGGCCCGGACCCGGATCTTCTAAAACAATTTTAGGCCATCAAATATGACCTAAGGAACCATAGTCATAGCCCCTCTATGACTGTTCCTCCTTTTTTGTGTTTTACATCTATAAAACTAGGATTCCGCCTGATTCTCATATTTTCGTGTGTGATAGCCCACGCCTTCCATGTGGGATCGGGCCCCCGAATCCGGATCGCCTAAATTTTTTTTGGGCCATCAACTACTACCTAAGGAACCATAGTCACTGCCCCGCCATGATCGTTCCTCGTTTTTGGCATTTCACGACCATAAAATTAGAATTCCGCACGATTCACATATTTTCGTGTGTTATAGCCCACGCCTACCGCGTGGGCCCCGGCTACTAGACCCTGATCGCCTACAAATTTTCCGATCCATCAGATACGACCTAAGGAACCATAGTCACCGCCCTGCCATGACCGTTCATCGCTTTTTGTTGTTTTAAGGTCATAAAACTTGAATTCCGGCTGATTGCCATATTATTGTGTGCTATATCCCAAGTTCCTCATTTTCTGACATTCTATGGTCATAAACTGGAATTCAGCCCGATTCCCATATTTTCATGTGCTATAGCCCACGCCTTCCGTGTGGGCCCGACCCCCAGACCTGGATTACCTAAAAACATTTCGGGCCATTAAATACGACATAAGAACCATAGTAACTGCCCCGCCATGACCGTTCCTCTTTTTTGCATTTTATGGCCATAAAATTAGAATTCTGTCTGATTCACATATTTTCGTGTGACATAGCCCACGCCTTATGCGTGGGCCTGGGCCCATGGACCCTGATCGCTTAAAAAAATTTCGGGCTATCAAATATGATCTAAGGAAGCATAGCCGCTGCCCTGCCATGACCGTTCCTCGTTTTTTTATATTTTACAGAAATAAAACTGGAATTTCGTTTGATTCCCATATTTTCGTGTGTTATATCCCACGCCTTTCGCGTGGGCCCAGGCCTCCGGACTCGAATTGCCTAAAAATGTTCTGGGCCATCAAATACGACCTAAGGAACCAAAGTTTCCGCCTTGCAGTCATTTTTTGGCGTTTTACGGCCATAAAACTGGAATTCTGCCCAATTCCCATATTTTCGTGTCTCATAACCCACGCCTTCCACGTGGGTCTGACCCCCAAACTCGGATCGCCTAAAAAACATTTTGGGCCATCAAATACGACCAAAGAAACCATAGTCATCCCCCTGCCATGACCGTTAATTATTTTTATGCATTTTATGGTCATAAAACTGTAATTCCGCCCGATTCCAATATTTTCATGTGCACGCCTTCTGCGTGGGCACCCCCCACCCCCCCAATCCGGATCGACTAAAAAGTTTTCGGGCCATCAAATACTACCTAAGGAACCATAGTCATCGCCTCACCATGAATGTTCCTCGTTTTTTGGCGTTTTACGACCATAAAACTTGAATTCCACCTGATTCCCACATATTTTTGTGCTATAGCTCACGCCTTCCGCGTGGGCCCGGCTCCCCATACCCGGATTGCCTAAAAACCTTTTGGGCCATTAAATACAGCCTAAGAAATCATAGTCACCGCCCCGCCATGACCTTCCTCCTATTTTCGCATTTTACGGCCATTAAATTGGAATTCCGCCCGATTCCCATATTTTCGTGTGCTACAGCACACGCCTTCCGTGTGGGCCTGGACCCCTAGACCCGAATTGCCTAAATATTTTCTGAGCCATCAAATATGACCTAAGGAACCATAGTCACTGCCCCGCCTGACCGTTCCTCGTTTTATGGTATTTTACGGCCATAAAACTAGAATACCGCCCGATTTACATATTTTCGTGTGCTATAAGCCCACGCCTCCCGCGTGGGACCGGCCACTCGAACCCGGATCGCCTAAAAAATTTTTAGGACATCCAATATGACCTAAGAAACCATAGTCACAGCCCCACCATGACCGTTCCTCATTTTGTGGCGTTTTACGGCCATAAAATAGGAATTCTGCCCGATACCCATATTTTCATATGCAATAGCCAACGCTTTCCGCGTGGTCCCGGGACCCCGAACCAGAATCGCCTAAAAACTTTTCGGGCCATGAAATACGACCTAAGGAACCATAATATCCTCCCCACCATGACCGTTCCTCATTTTGTTGGCATTTTACGGCCATAAAACTGAAATTCCACTTGACTTCGATATTTTCGTGTGCACTAGCCCATGCCTTCCGTGTTTGCCTAGGAACCTGAACCCGGATCGCCTAAAAGTTTTTTGGGCCATCAAATACGACCTAAGGAACTATAGTAACCGCTCGGCTATGACCATTCCTCGTTTTTTCGTGTTTTACGGCCATAAAACCAGAATTCCTCCCGATTCCCATATTTTCGTGTGCTATAGCCCACGCCTTCCGCGTGGGCCTAGCCCCCTGAAGCCGAATTGCCTAAAAATTTTCTGGGCCATCAAATACGACCTAAGGAACTATAGTTACTATCCCTCCATGACCGTTCCTCCTTTTTTTTACATTTTACGGCCCTAAAACTGAAATTCTGCCCGATTCTCATATTTTTGTGTGTTATATCCCACGCCTTTCGCGTAAGCCCGTTCCCCCGTTCCTACGGATCCGGATACCAAAATAATTTACTGGGCCATCGAATACAACCTAAGAAACCACATTCTCTGCCCCTCCATGACCGTTCCACATTTTTTGGATTTTTACGGCCATAAAACTTGAATTACACCTGATTCCCATATTTTCGTGTGCAATAGCCCATGCCTTTCGCGTGGGCCCGGGACCCTGGACCCGGATCTACTAAATATTTTCAGGGCCATCAAATACGACCTAAGGAATCATTGTCACTGCTCGGCCATGACCATTCCTCATTTTTTGGTGTTTTACGGCCATAAAACCAGAATTCCTCCCGATTCCCATATTTTCGTGTGTTATTACCCACGCCTTCCACGTGGGCCCGGCCCCCCGAACTCACATCGCCTAAAAGAAATTTGGGAAATCAAATACGGCCTTAGCAACTATAGTCACCATCCCGCCATGACTGTTCCTCATTTGTTTGCTTTTTACGGCCCTAAAACTGGAATTCTTCCTGATTCCCATGTTTTTGTATGCTATATACCACGCCTTCCGCGTGAGCCCGTTCCATCGGATCCGGAACCCCTAAAAATTTATTGGGCCATCAAATAAGACCTAAGGAATCATAGTCTTTCCCCCGCCATGACCGCTCTTCATTTTTTGGAGTTTTACGGCCATAAAACTGAAATTCCGCCCGATTCTCATATTTTTGTGTGTAATAGCTTACGCCTTCCGCGTGGGCTCGGGACCCTGGACCCGGATAACCTAAAAATATTTAGGGCCATCAAATACGACCTAATTTACCATAGTCACCACTCGGCCATGACCATTCCTCATTGTTTGGTGATTTACGGCCATAAAACCGAAATTCTGCCCGATTCCCATATTTTTATGTGCGATGGCCCACGCCTTCCGCGTTGGCCAGGCCCCCCGAACCCGGATCTCCTAAAATTTTTCTAGGCCATTAATTATGACCTAAGGAACCATAGTCACCTCCCCGCCATGACCGTTCCTCATTTTTGGCGTTTTACGGCCATAAAATTTGAATTCCGTCCGATTCCCATATTTTTGAGTGCTAGCAACGCCTTTCGCGTGGGCCTGGCCCCCCAGTACCATATCGCCTAAAAACTTTCCAGGCCACTAAATACAACACAAGGAACAATAGTCACTGCCCCTCCATGACCGTTCCTCCTTTTTTTGCGCTTTACGGTCATAAAACTCGAATTTTACCTGATTCATATATTTTCGTGTACTATAGCCCATGCCTTCCGCGAGGGCCCGGGCCCTCGGACTCAAATCGCCTAAAAACTTTTCAGGCCATCAAATACGACCTAAGGAACCATAGTCGCCACCCTGCCATGGCCGTTCCTCTTTTTTGGTGTTTTACGGCCATAAAACTGGAATTCCGCTTGATTTCCATATTTTCGTGTGCTATAGCACCCTACCTTCCACGTGGGCCCACAAACCCGGATTGGCTAAAAAAAAATTGAAACATCAAATATAACCTAAGAAACCATAGTCACTGCCCCTTCATGACCGTTCTTCCTTTTTTGTGTTTTACGGCTAGAAAACTAGAATTCCGCCCGATTCCCATATTTTCGAGTGCTATCCTTCCGCGTGGGCCCTTCCCCACGGACTCGAATCGGCTAAATAATTTTTGGGCCATCAAATATGACCTAAGTAAACATATTCATTGCCCCGCCATGACCGTTCCTACTTTGTTTTGGCGTTTTATGGCCATAAAACTGGAATTCCGCCCAATTCATATATTTTGCATGTGCTATAGCCCACGCCTTACACGTGGGCCTGGGCCCTGGACTAGGACCGCCTAAAAATTTTCTGGGCCATCAAATACGACCTAAGGCACCATAGTCACAACCCCGCCATGACCGTTCCTCGTTTTTTGGCATTTTACGAAAATAAAATTGGAATTCCACCTGATTCCCAAACTTTTGTGTGTTATAACACATGCCTTTCGTGTGAGCCCATGCCTCCGGACTGCGTGGGCATGAGACCCTGAACCAGAATCGCCTATAAATTTTGGAATTCCGCTCGACTTCGATATTTTCGTTTTCACTAGCCCAAGCCTTCCGCGTGGGCGCGAGAACGTGAACCCAGACCGCCTAAACATTTTCTGGGCCACCAAATATGACCTAACAAACCATAGTCACCACCCGTACATGACCATTCCTCGTTATTTGGTGTTGTACGGCTAAAAAACTCGATTTTTGACCGATTCCCATATTTTTATGTGCTCTAGTACATGCCTTCTGCATGGGACCGACCCCCTGACCCGGATTGCCAAAAGTTTTATGGGCCATCAAATTCGACCAAAGGAACTATAGTCACCGCCCCGCCATGACCGTTCCTCATGTTTTGCCGTTTTACGGTCATAAAATTGGAATTCCGCCAGATTCTCATATTTTTACGTGATATAGCCCACGTCTTCAGTGTGGGCCCGACCCTCCGAACCCGGATCGCCTAAAAATTTTATGGGCCATCAAATGTGACCTAATGAATCATAGTCACCGTCCCTCCATGACCGTTTCTCGTTTTATGGCCATAAAATTTGAATTTAGCGTGATTCTCATATTTTCCTGTGTTATACCCACGCTTTCCGCGTGGGTCCGGACCCAGATCGCCTAAAAATAATTCGGGTAAGCAAATACGACCTAAGGAACCATAGTCACTGCCACGCCATGACCGTTTCTTGTTTTTTATCGTTTTATGGCCATAAAACTGGAATTATGTCTGATTCCCATATTTTCGTGTGTTATAACCCACGCCTTCCGCGTGGGCTCGGCCCCCCGATCCGGATCGCCTAAAAATTTTCTGGGCCATCAAATACGACCTAAGGAACTATAATCACCGCCCCGCCATGACCGTTCCTCATTTTTTGGCGTTTTACGGCCATAAAATTAAACTTCCACCCGATTCCTATATTTTCGTCTGTTGCCCACGCCTTCCGCGAGGGCCCGGGCCCCCGGATCCGAATCGCCTAAAAAATTTTCGGGCCATAAAATACGACTTAAGGAACCATAGTCACGCCCTGCCATGCTCGTTCCTCGTCTTTGGTATTTTTCGGCCATAAAACTGGAATTCCGCCCGATTCCCATATTTTCATGTGTTATAGCCGACGGCATCCGCGTGGGCCTCAGACTCGGATCGCCTAAAAAACTTTTGGGCCATCACATATGACCTAAGGAACCATAGTCTCCATCCCTCCATGAGCGTTCCTCGTCTTTTGGCATTTTACGACCATAAAATTTGAATTTCGTCTGATTCACATATTTTTGAGTGCTAGCCCACGCCTTCTGCGGGGCCCGGCCCCCCAGTACCAGATCGCCTAAAAACTTTTCAGGCCACTAAATACAACACAAGGAACAATAGTCACTGCCCCTCCATGACCGTTCCTCCTTTTTTTGCGCTTTATGGTCATAAAACTCGAATTTCACGTGATTCCTATATTTTCATGTACTATAGCCCATGCCTTCTGCGAGGGCCCGAGCCCTCGGACTCAGATCGCCTAAAAACTTTTCAGGCCATCAAATACGACCTAAGGAACCATAGTCGCCACCACGCCATGGCTGTTCCTCTTTTTTGGTGTTTTACGGCCATAAAACTAGAATTCCACTTGATTCCCATATTTTTGTGTGTAATAGCACCCTACCTTCCGCATGGGCCCGGGCCCACAAACCCGGATTGGCTAAAAAAATTTGAGACATCAAATACAACCTAAGAAACCATAGTCGCTGCCCCTTCATGACCGTTCTTCCTTTTTTGTGTTTTACGGCTAGAAAACTAGAATTCTACCTGATTCCCATATTTTCGTGTGCTATCTTTCCGCATGGGCCCTCGCCTACGGACTCAAATTGGCTAAACAATTTTTGGGCCATTAAATACGACCTAAGGAAACATATTCATTGCCCCGCCATGACCGTTCCTACTTTGTTTTGACGTTTTATGGCCATAAAACTGAAATTCCGCTCAATTCCTATATTTTGTATGTGCTATAGCCCACGCCTTACACGTGGGCCTGGGCCCTGGACTAGGACCGCCTAAAAAATTTCTGGGCCATCAAATACGACCTAAGGAACCATAGTCACAACTCCACCATGACTGTTCCTCGTGTTTTGGCATTTTACGAAAATAAAACTGGAATTTCACCTGATTCACAAATTTTTGTGTGTTATAACACATGCCTTTTGCGTGGGCCCATGCCTCCAGACTGCGTGGGCATGGGACCCCGAACCAGAATCGCCTATAGATTTTTCGGGCCATCAAATACTACCTAAGGAACCATAATCTCTGCCCCGCCATGATTGTTCCTCATGTTTTGGCGTTTTACGGCCATAAAATTGGAATTTCGCTCGACTTCAATATTTTCGTTTTCACTAGCCCAAGCCTTCCGCATGGGTGCGAGAACGTGAACCCAGACCGCCTAAATAATTTTTGGGCCACCAAATACGACCTAACGAACCATAGTCACCGCCCGTACATGACCATTCCTCGTTATTTGGTGTTGTACGGCTAAAAAACTCGATTTTTGACCGATTCCCATATTTTTATGTGCTCTAGCACACGCCTTCTGCATGGGACTGACCCCCTGACCCGGATTGCCAAAAGTTTTATGGACCATCAAATTCGACCAAAGGAACTATAGTCACCGCCCCGCCATGACCGTTCCTCATGTTTTGCCGTTTTACGGTCATAAAACTGGAATTCTGCCAGATTCTCATATTTTTGTGTGATATAGCCCACGTCTTCCGCGTGGGCCCGACCCTCCGAACCCGGATCGCCTAAAAATTTTATGGGCCATCAAATGTGACCTAATGAATCATAGTCACCGTCCCTCCATGACCGTTCCTCATTTTTTGGCATTTTATGGCCATAAAATTTGAATTTAGCATGATTCTCATATTTTTCTGTGTTATACCCACGCTTTTCGCGTGGGCCCGGACCCGGATCGCCTAAAAAGAATTTTGGGTAAGCAAATACGACCTAAGGAACCATAGTCACTGCCACGCCATGACCGTTTCTCATTATTTATCGTTTTATGGCCATAAAACTGGAATTATGCCCGATTCCCATATTTTCGTGTGTTATAACCCACGCCTTCCGTGTGGGCCCGGCCCCCTGGACCCGGATTGCCTAAAGATTTTCTGGGCCATCAAATATGACCTAAGGAACTATAATCACCGCCGCTCCATGACCGTTCCTCGTTTTTTGGCGTTTTACGGCCATAAAATTAAAATTCCACTCGATTCCTATATTTTCGTCTATTGCCCACGCCTTCCGCGAGGGCCCGGGCCCCCGGATCGCCTAAAAATTTTTCGGGCCATAAAATACGACTTAAGGAACCATAGTCATGCCCCGCCATGCTCGTTCCTCGTCTTTGGTGTTTTACGGCCATAAAACTGGAATTCCGCCCGATTCTCATATTTTCATATGTTATAGCCCACGGCATCCGCGTGGGCCTCAGACTCGGATCGCCTAAAAAAAATTTGGGCCATCACACACGACCTAAGGAACCATAGTCTCCGTCCTGCCATGACCGTTCCTCGTCTTTTGGCGTCTTACGACCATAAAATTTGAATTCCATCTGATTCCCATATTTTTGAGTGCTAGCCCATGCCTTCCGCGTGGGCCCGGCCCCCCAGTACCAGATCACCTAAAAACTTTCCAGGCCACTAAATACAACACAAGGAACAATAGTCACTGCCCCTCCATGACCGTTCCTCCTTTTTTTGCACTTTACGGTCATAAAACTCGAATTTCACCTGATTCCTATATTTTCGTGTACTATAGCTCATGCCTTCCGTGAGGGCCCGGGCCCTCGGACTCAGATCGCCGAAAAACTTTTCAGGCCATCAAATAAGACCTAAGGAACCATAGTCGTCACCCCGCCATGGCCGTTCCTCTTTTTTGGTGTTTTACGGCCATAAAACTGGAATTCTGCTTGATTCCCATATTTTCGTGTGCTATAGCACCCTACCTTCCGCGTGGGCCCGGGCCCACAAAATCGGATTGGCTAAAAATAATTTGAGATATCAAATACAACCTAAGAAACCATAGTCACTGCCCCTTCATGACCGTTCTTCCTTTTTTGTGTTTTACGGCTAGAAAACTAGAATTCTGCCCGATTCCCATATTTTCGTGTGCTATCCTTCCGCGTGGGCCCTCCCCCACGGACTCGGATCGGCTAAACAATTTTTGGGCCATCAAATACGACCTAAGGAAACATATTCATTGCCCCGCCATGACCGTTCCTACTTTGTTTTGGCATTTTATGGCCATAAAGCTGAAATTCCGCCCAATTCTTATATTTTGCGTGTGTTATTGCCCACGCCTTACACGTGGGCCTGGGCCCCTGGGCCATCAAATATGACCTAAGAAACTATAGTCACAACCCCGCCATGACCGTTCCTCAATTTTGGGCATTTTATGAAAATAAAACTCGAATTCCGCCTGATTCCCATATTTTCGTGTGTTATAACACATGCCTTTCGCGTGGGCTCATGCCTCCGGACTGCGTGGGCATGGGACCCCAAACCAGAATCGCCTATAAATTTTTTGGGCCATCAAATACTACCTAAGGAATCATAATATCTGCCCCGCCATGATTGTTCCTCATTTTTTGGCGTTTTACGGCCATAAAATTGGAATTCCGCACGACTTCGATATTTTTGTTTTCACTAGCCCACGCCTTCCGCGTGGGCGCGTGAAAATGAACCCAGACTGCCTAAACATTTTCTGGGCCACCAAATACGACCTAAGGAACCATAGTCACCGCCCGTCCATGACAATTCCTCGTTATTTGGTATTGTACGGCTAAAAAAATCGATTTCTCACCGATTTCCAGATTTTCGTGTGCTCTAGTGCACGCCTTCTTCATGGGACCGACCCCCTGAACTAGATTGCCAAAAGTTTTATGGGCCATCAAATACGACCTAAGCAACCATAGTCACCGTCCCTCCATGACCGTTCCTCCTTTTTTGCGTTTAACAGTCCTAAAACTAGAATTCTGCCTAATTACCATATTTTTGTATGTTATATATCCCACGCCTTCCGCGTGGGCCCGTGCCCCCGGATCCAGATTGCCTTAAAAAAGCTTTGGGCCATCAAATACGACCTAAGGAACCATAGTCTCTGCCCCTCCATGGCCGTTCATCATTTTTTGGCATCTTACGGTCATAAAACTGGAATTCCACTCGATTCTCATATTTTCGTGTGCAATAGCCTACGCCTTCCGCGTGGGTCTGAGACCCTGGTCCCAGATCGCCTAAAAAACTTTTAGGCCATCAAATACGACCTAAGGAACCATAGTCACCGCCCCGCCATGACCGTTCCTCCTTATTTTGCATTTTACGACCATAAAATTGAAATTTCTTCTGATTCCCATATTTTCGTTAGCTATATCCCACGCCTTCCGCTTGGGCCCGTGGCCCCGGATCCGGATCACCTAAAAAAATTTCGGGCCATCAAATAAGACCTAAGGAACAATAGTCACCGCCCTTTCATGACCGTTCCTCGTGTTTTGGCGTTTTACGGCCATTAAATTAGAATTCCGTCTGATTTCCATATTTTCGTGTGTTATAGCCCACGCCTTCCGTGTAGGCCTGCCCCGGGACCCGGATCGCCTAAAACCTTTTCAGGCCGTCAAATACGACCTAAGGATTCATGGACACCGCCCCTCCATGATCGTTCCTCCTTTTTTTACGTTTTACGGTCATAAACAGGAATTTCGCCTGATTCCTATATTTTCTTGTGTTATATAGCCCAGGCCTTCCGCGTGGGCCCGGGCTTCGGATCCATATAACCTAAAAATATTTCGGGCCATCAAATTCAACCAAAGGAACTATAGTCACCGCCCCGCCATGACCGTTCCTCATGTTTTGCCGTTTTACGGTCATAAAACTGGAATTTTTGTGTGCTATAGCCCACGTCTTCCGCGTGGGCCCGACCCTCCGAACCCGGATCGCCTAAAATTTTTATGGGCCATCAAATGTGACCTAATGAATCATAGTCACCGTCCCTCCATGACCGTTCCTCATTTTTTGGCGTTTTATGGCCATAAAATTTAAATTTAGCGTGATTCTCATATTTTCCTGTGTTATACCCACGCTTTCCGCGTGGACCCGGACCCGGATCACCTAAAAATATTTCGGGTAAGCAAATACGACCTAAGGAACCATAGTCACCTCCATGCCATGACCGTTTCTCATTTTTTATCGTTTTATGGCCATAAAACTGGAATTATGCCTAATTCCTATATTTTCGTGTGTTATAACCCACGCCTTCCGCGTGGGCCCGGCCCCCCAGACCCGGATCGCTTAAAGATTTTATGGGCCATCAATTACGACCTAAGAAACTATAATCACCGCCCCGCCATGATCGTTCCTCATTTTTTGGCGTTCTACGGCCATTAAATTAAAATTCCACCAGATTCCTATATTTTCGTCTATTGCCCACGCCTTCCGTGAGGGCCCGAGCCCCCGGACCCGGATCGCCTAAGAATTTTTCGGGCCATAAAATACGACTTAAGGAACCATAGTCACGCCCCGCCATTCTCGTTCCTCGTCTTTGGTGTTTTACGGCCATAAAACTGGAATTTCGCCCGATTTTCATATTTTCATGTGTTATAGCCCACGGCATCCGCGGACCCGGATCGGGCCATCAAATACGACCTAAGGAGCCATATTCACCACCACGCTACGACCGTTCCTTCTTTTATTTTACGTTTTACGGTCATAAAACTGGAATTCCGCCTGATTCCCATATTTTCATGTGTTATAGCCTACGCCTTAGACGTGGGTCCGGGCCTCTGGACCCGGACCGCCTAAAAATTTTTATGGCCATCAAATACGACTTAAGGAACCATAGTCACCGCCCCGCCATAACCGTTCCTCGTTTGTTGGCATTTTACGGAAATAAAACTGGAATTCCGCTTGTTTCCCATATTCTCATGTGTTATAACCCACGCCTTTCGCGTGGGCCTAGGCATCCGAACTCGGATCTCCTAAAAATTCCCCAGGCCATCAAATATGACCTAAGAAACCACAATCACAGCCCCTCCATTAACGTTCCTCATATCTTGGCATTTTATGGTCATAAAACTGGAATTCCGCCTGATTCCTATATTTTTGTGTGCTATAGCTCACGCCTTCCGTTTGGGCCCGGCTCCCCGGACCCTGATAGCCTAAAAACCTTTTGGGCCATCAAATACGGCCTAAGGAATCATAGTCACCGCCCCTCCATGATCGCTCCTCCTATTTTTCGTGTTTTACGGCCATGAAACTGAAATTTAGCCCGATTCCCATATTTTCTTGTGCAATAACCAACGCTTTACGCGTGGGCCCGGGACCCCGGACCATAATCACCTATAAATTTTTCGGGCCATCAAATAACACCTAAGAAATTATAATCTCTGTCCCGTCATGATCGTTCCTCATTTTTTCGCGTTTTATGGCCATAAAACTTGAATTCTGCGCGACTTCCATATTTTCGGGTGCACTAGCCTAAGCCTTTCGCGTGGGCCCGGGAACCTGAACCCGTATCGCCTAAAGATATTCCGGGACATCAAATACGACCTAAGGAACCATAGTCACCTCTCGGTCATGACCATTCCTTGTTTTTTGGTGTTTTATGACCATAAAACTGAAATTCCTCCCGATTCCCATATTTTCGTGTGCTATAGCGCACGCCTTCCGCGTGGGCCATGTCCCCCTTACCCGGATCTCCTACAATTTTTATGGGCCATCAAATACGACCTAAGCAACCATAGTCATCGTCCCTTCATGACCGATCCTCCTTTATTGCGTTTTACTGCCCTAAAATTAGAATTCTACCTGATTCCCATATTTTTCTTTGTTATAACCCACGCCTTCCGCGTGGGCTCGGACCCGAATTGCCTAAAAAAAATTCTGGGCTATCAAATACGACCTAAGGAACCACAGTCGCCGCCATGCCATGACCGTTCCTCATTTTTTGGTGTTTTACGGCCATAAAATTGGAATTCCGCCCGATTCCCATATTTTCATGTGTTATAGCCCACGCCTTCCGTGTGGGCCCGAGATTCAGGACCCGAATCGCCCAAAAATTATCCGGGCCATCAAATATGATCTAAGGAACCATAGTCACCGCCCGCCATGACCGGTCCTCCTTTTATTTTTGCGTTTTACGGCCATAAAATTAAAATTTCGCCCGAATCCCATATTTTCGTGTGCTATAGCCCACGCCTTACGTGTGTGCCCGGGCACCCGAACCCGGATCGCCCAAAAATTTTTCGGGCCATCAAATGCGACCTATGGAACCATAGTCACCGCCCCGCCATGACCGTTCCTCATTTTTTGGCATTTTACGGTCCTAAAACTGAAATTCCGCCTAATTTTAATATTCTCGTGTGTTATAACTCATGCCTTTCGCATGGGCCCAGAACTCCGGACCCGGATCCATCAAATACGATGTAAGGAACCATAGTTTCCGCCCCTCTATGACCGTTCCTCATTGTTTGATATTTACGGCCATAAAACTGAAATTCCGCTCTATTCCCATATTTTAGTGTGCTATAACCCACGCCTTTTGCGTGGTCCCTGACCCTTGGACCCGGATCGCTAAAGTATTTCAGGCTATCATATACGATCTAAGGAACCATAGTCATCGCCTCGCCATATTCGTTACTCGTGTTTCAGTGTTTTGCGGCTATAAAATTGGAAGGCGTGGGCCTTTCCCCCCAGATTCGAATCGCCTAAAATTTTTCGGGGCCACCAAATACGACCTGAGGAACCATAGTAATCACCCCGCCATTACCGTTCCTCCTTTTTTTTGTATTTTACGGCCATAAAACTAGAATTCCGCGTGATTCCTATTTTTTCATATGTTATAGCCCACACCTTCCGCGTGGGCCCGGGCCTCCAGACCCAGATCACCTAAAAATAATTCGTGCCATCAAATACGACCTAAGGAACCATAGTCATCGTTCCTCCATGACCGTTCCTTATTTTTTCGCGTTTTACGATCATAAAACTGGAATTCCATCCAATTCCCATATTTTTGTATGTTATAGCCCACTTTTTCCGCGTGTGCCCGGCCCCCCGGATGTGGATCGCCTAAATTCCTTCCGTGCCATCAAATACGACCTAAGGAACCATACTCACTGCCCCGCCATGACCGTTCCTCCTTTTTTTAGGTTTTACGGCTATAAAACTGGAACTCTGCCCGATCGCCTAAAAATTTCCGAGCCATCAAATACTACCTAATGAACCATAGTCACCGCCCCGCCATGACCGTTCCTCGTTTTTTGGCGTTTTACAGTCATAAAATTAGAATTCACCCCAATTCCCATATTTTCGTGTCCTATAGCCCACGCCTTCTGTGTGGGCCCGGGCCTCTGTACCCGGTTCGCCTAAAAAAATTTCGGGCCATCAAATACGATCTAAGGAACCATAGTCACCGCCCCGCCATGACCGTTTCTCTTTTTTATCATTTTACGGCCATAAAACTGAAATTCAGTCCGATTTTCATATTTTTGTGTGCTATAGCCTACGTCTTCCGCGTAGACCCAGCCTCCAGACTCAGATCACCTAAAATATTTCCGGGCCATCAAATAAAGGGTTGGGTTGGAGGCATCTGTTTTAGGGATTTTGGTTTGGATAATTTTGTACTCCCTAATAAATAAATTTGGTAGCAAGTTGTCAATTGTCACATCGTGCATTCAATTTTAAGAAACAGTATCCTTTGAACCAACAAGCATACATCCATATCTTGATAAATACTACTTCAATGATAATCTCTGTATTCATGTTTATTCACATGTTTTCTGAGGAGGATAGAGATTTGTCCTCTTCTCCCTACCCCCAACATTTATTTTATCCATTAAAGCTAAAGCCTACAATCAAGATTCCTCTTCGTTTTAGCATTCATTTTTTGTGTGTTTGTCAAAGTCTTTCTGAGACATGCTTAAGCCTTGAAACTCATTACAAATTAGGTTGTGTGCTTTGGCTCGCTCAAACTGTATTTTAGTGTATGCACCAAGGCATTAAGACATGTACCTCAACTTTCTTTATTAAAGTTCTGGTTTATTTGCACAATCCACTTAATGCCTCATAGATTGTAGCGCCTTTTATTTTTATTTCTCGTATTTGATAACACTAATGATTGAGCTCATTCTTTGTGCACTAAGCTACAAAATTGAATATATATATATATATATATATAGAGCCAAATACATATATGCCCCTTAAACTTGATTCCAATTTTTATTTAAACACTTCAACTAAGGCCACTACCTATTATACACTTTAACTTAATGCAATATGTACCTATTAAATACCTCTCACTCACCCAGTGTAAAAAGATAAGTGCGTGGTGTTCACTTTCAGTGGTGCAACATCGAATTAAAGAGTGACACGTGGTTGTGCCCATTTTCTTTTTTCTTTATTTAAGGTTAAATAATTCAAATTGAAAAAGATTTAAAAAAAATTAAAAACTTTACTCGCCCCACCCACCTACCAAACACATCTTTTCCGGACATCCATTTCTTTTCCCCTCTCCTTTCTCAAGCTATCTACTTCTTCCCTACCCATTTATATTTTTCCACCTCTCTCTAGCTATGTCCAAACAAAAAGCATATTGTTGTGTTCTTGGTTGGAAAATCTTCATGTTTGTAGCTGTACATATTCGGCGTTAAATTTCACATCTGGACGGAAAATTCCGATGCCGGCGAAATCGTTGGATTGAATTCCATGTTTGTAGCATCAAAATTAATTCATGTTTTTGATGTCTGAAATTGCAGGATTTTTCTTATTGAGTTTTATCGGTGAAAAATCGGATTAATTTTACAGAGTTGATGTTTGAAATTGCTGCGCTTTTCTTGCTGGGTTTCTCTTTGCAAAATCTACTCGAGTTTGCTTGATTATTTTCTAAAATTGCTGAGTTTCTTTTCTGTTTCCTCTGGAAAATGAGTTTGAGCTATTCCTTGACTTGTAAATAATTCGAATTTGAAATGAATTCTAAGGTGTCTCTCTGTAATGAAAAGATAATCCAGAAATAAAGTTTAACACTACTGCTTCGAGTTTGGATTTCAATATTTATCTCAGTCTCGTTTGATAAATCATTTCTGGGTTTTACTCTTCTTCGTTGGCATGTAAGTAATTCTTTGAAGTTAGTAAGTTAATCAATGTTGGAAGTAAGATGAATCTATAAAAAGGCCCTAGAGGAAATTAGGAGGAAGAAAGTCTTGTGGCATATGGAGGTAGCGATGAGAAATGAAGGAGAAAGAAAAAGAATAAAAAAAAGTATGTCAAGAAGAAAACAGAAAAAATATAACATTTCTTGTTCACGCGCCGAACTCTTAAGTGCAAATAACACATCGTGCCACCTGTCATGAGGTGTTTAATAGGTGCATAATATACTAAGTTAAAATATACAATAGGTACTGGCGTTAGTTGAAGTGTCTAAATGAAAACCGAAGCCAAGTTTAAGAGGCCGTATAGGTATTTGGCCTCTATATATACATATAGTAGGATTATATAGACAAAATAAATTTTCCTTTCACTGGCTTATGGGTTCGGGGTATTAGTCTGTTTAAGTTACTAGATTCTAAATTGATAATTTGTTCATATTTAATGAATTTTTTAAGACAAATAAATAGTTTGGACCAAAGCTACTGGGTTCGGCCGAACCCGTATTTCGCATGCTAGCTACGCCCCTGATAGTAGGACCATTGAGAAGACTAGAAGCTTTTCTATGGACCCCCTTCCCGCCCCTCCCCTTCAACCCACCATTGTGTTGATTGTGGTGGCGTTTCAACTAACAGGGTCCAGAGTCCAGGCATTGTCTTATTACTGCCTCTAAATTGTCGACAAGGATGCAATATCTAACCTTATATCCATTTGATGTTCTGTCTCAATTCTGTTCCTGATCAGAAATCCGAAAATACGGTCACTGTTCACCATTTGTTTCGTGAAGAATTTAATCTCGAAGGCAAGAAACCGCACCCTGAGGTGAAATTGTAGGATCGTGAAAATGGACTCTTAGTCACGAAAACATAGATGGTGAGAGAAGTTATTGCTGCAGCTATCACAAAAAAATAATATAGCAAGAAGCTCTTACTTTGTTTGCAGGTGGCAAAAGTAAACCTCTTTGCAAACCATTCATTCGCGTCCTGTATTTAGCTTTGCCAGTTAGAATCTTCCAATAGTAGCTTTATTCTGAAGTGCTAACTTTGCCATCGAGGCAGACAGAGTTCTCCTTCAATGTGAAGTACAAACTTTGAAATGAGGATGCACGGAACTGTGCCAAAGAACACATTTCCACTTACCGCATACAAAAAGAAAGGGGAGGAGAGAATTTGTGGAGCTTTATTAAGGGGTGGTTGGAGTATTAGCAAATTTAGGCACTGGAATACTCCACCTGAAAAGTCAAGGTTCAGTTGTATACATACAACTATAATTGCTACATCACTTTAATCAATGATCGTCTATTTACAGAGTGATACTGAGAGGGCTGTTTTGACACAAACCCAGAAAAACAAAAAAAAAATCTAACTAGAGAATATAAACAATTGCATTACAGATGGACAAGATTTTATATAGCAGCTAAGTGGGAAGTAATGACGTATCAAAAATAAATGCCAGGGAATGTTGGCAGATAGATCAGTAAGGGCTCTGCATTTTGCAACCTCTCCGATGTATCAAAGAAAACCACCCGATGTTGGTGCATAGAAGGAGCTTCATGATTATGAATTGTCCGGTCAGTCAACCTCCTTTGCACTCCTGTCCCCCAGCATCAGAATGCCATCAGGTATATATTACTATTTGCTTTTCCTGGTTCTGAATTTTATTTAACTATCATGAATCACGGGATCCTTGGATCAGCACACTGATACGCTTAGAACTGTCTGCACGCAGGATATCTCCTTTGGGTCCAATCTGTATGAAAAATCATTTCCAAGATCTCAAATCTCTTAACACAGGCAGGTATTCAAGGGAAACTGTAACCAAGTGAGCTGATAAAACTGCGGAAAAACCAGGCATTCTTTACACGAGAAAAACAAATACCTCATTTGGAGTTTCAGGCGAGAACCACCGCAGTAGTATTCCAAGATGCACAACAGCAGGAATTAGCTTGAAAAGCAATGGTGTGGTCACCTATAGAATTGACTTGGAGTGAGGCCCAACATATCAGCATAGAAACAAAAATGAAAGATAAAGTAGAACCATTAAATTTTATTACTGTTGAGCCTTTCCCTAAAAGATTCTCTTTATTGTCCCATCTAACAACTCATAAGTCGTCTTCATCGCCAAATTATTAGTTTAGTTGTCAAAGACATATTGAAGCGGTACTTATTCAAGGTTTGGCTGATAACTCTAGCCTAAGCATTGCAAATATAATTTCCAACAATATCTTGACTAAGGGTAAAAGATTCAAAATTCAGACTCTAGGCTTCAACAACTAGGAATCCTATTTGTTAGTCCTCTAGAATCCAAAAATAGATCATGGAGTCCATAAATATTTCCCAAACCCCCGTGCAGAAGCTCGTGCACATGAATGCAACCCCCTTTCCCGGAATTGAAGTGCTTGTAAAGCTGGCTCACCTGTTTAATCAACTATTCTAAAGTACATTTAGCCCATCATAAGCACATAAAACTTCATGCAACTAAGTACCAGTAAAATTAAAATTTTGGTAAAATCTGCAGAAACCTTTTCATTTGCAATCCAGATTGTTTGGTGTTCAAGATTTTCACCAGGATAACTGTAAAAGATGTTTAACACTCAAACACGCTTAGTTCAGGAAGAGTCTTGATATGTTCTTTATGCCTAACCACTGACACCCACCCCCTACCATGACAGAATTATGAAAACCCCTTGATGCAGAGCTCATGAGTCTTCCATTATTTCTGAAGCACTAGCTCTTTACCTCCCCAAAGAGAACATGCATTGTCGCAGGTCCAGATTCTAGTCAATTGATCACTCATAGAAAGGTAAACAAGTACCAAAAGCAAGAAGGCAAGCAAAACTTCAACACAGTCTCAAAAGTATATAAGGTACAGCTACTGTTGCTAGAAAAGAGAATAACAGTAAACATACCAAGCTAAGTGCAGTTGTGCCCAGAAGCAGCATATACACTTTACCCTGCAGCGTCAACAAATTCCATTACTCATCCCAAATCAGCAGTCGATAACTCAACAATGATTGAATTTTACATAATTGAGAGTGGCAACAAGGAAAGGAATACAACGTATTAGTAAATTAATTTCAATTCCATCAAATCACACAATTCCTACAAAATGGTATTAAAAATATCATATGATATCACATTATTGTAGACATCAACAGAAAAAAAAAATCATATTGCTTAAAAGGGCATACTAAACCAGCACCTCAATTAGATGAAGATTTGAAGCACGGCTAAGAAGAACAAAAGCAAACTCTCCTATTTGAGCCAGAGACATTCCAACCTTACCATACAAAAAAAGTTAGTAACAGAAATTATGGGTAGAAAAGAACAGATACTAACAGCTGTTTTATATGTTGAAAAGAGTTTAGAAATTATGACCTCATATGACTTGGAAAACTTACTAGAATTGCAGCCTTATTGGTGTAACCAAAACCCTTGACAACTGCGGCAATCACTATAGTTTTTATAACGATGACCAATATAACAGCTGCTACTAAGATATCAATGTGATTCCAAAGAAAATGAACATGGATAAGCATTCCAATGCTAGCTAGAAAAAGAGCAGCAAAGAAGTTCCGTATAGGTTCAACCTGCAACAAAATGAAAACACAGCTAAGAATAAGGCATGTAGTGCAGATGGTTTAACAATGTAACCATAGGCTACGAATATGTGAAATCCGCATCTTCCAGCATGCCTACGACATATATGGAATTGTTAGAGAAAATTATTTCCTCAGAGAGAAGAAAACAGTTATGCTCAAAGCCTGAACACATAAAAATAGGTCCGCAGCAACATGGGCAACCCATCCCAACTTCTAAAGATGGAATTTATACAATTCTAGAGACTAAGTGCCCGAATAGAGCGGAAAAGTCTTAGATAAGCAAAGTTCCTTCTTCAGATGGATCTTTATCCTCTCTCTTACTGAGCCTTGCTAGGGGCAAGGGCTATGCTATTTTATTAGGCTAGGAAGGAGAAAGCAGACTGGGTAGGAGAATCATTGAGGAAAATGAAAATTGGGAAAGTCCACTTTTGAGATGGAAAAGAGAGAGAGAAGAGGTGGAGTATTCGCCGAGGTTCTGTGTTGTTGAAGCAAATTGGGAACCAAGGAAGAAGGCTGAGATCGGTAGTGATAAGCTATTATTGCTTAGATAAAAGACGGGGAGGATGTTGATCACTATCCACTACACTAATAATTTCATTACAGCGTTATGGAAATTAGCATATTTCTTATTTAACTTCCAATTGGGTGTTCCTAAAACCGAGGCAACAATGATGACAGGTTCGGGGTCACGCAGATTGAAAGCTGGAAAATGAGGTTATTGAATGTCTCCATTTTGCTTTTTCAGGTTAATATAAGATAGAGACAAAGATAAAGAAGAAATTTTGAAGGGGCCATTTGTATAGATAGTTATTAGGCTCTTCAAGACTTAATATATACATGCATTTGTAAGAATGACATCGTTATGATATAAAATTACTGAATACTTTGGTTAACAGAAAAGATGCACACAAATTTTAACTTGTGCTATTTGGGATTGTTAAGACCGACTGATCAATCAATCGAACATGCCTTATCCCAATCTAGTTGAGGTCCATCAGATGAATCCTCTTTTATCCATTCCAGTCTAGAGGATTATTATATTTTCTAATCTTTGAATCTGTTAATTTATTCTTCTCTGAAAAACTAAAATCTCATCAATTTTTTATACTTGTTCCACTTAGATAATGTTCAAAATAGCGATACAGCTAAGGAATCATCCTCTCTACCTCCACAAGATAGGGTAAGGTCTGCATACACACTACCCTCCCCAGACTCCACTTGTGGAATTACACCGGGTTCGTTCTTGTATTGATACAGTTAAGGGTCAATTGAGAATCTTTGCCTAGAAACACAAGTTGTTCTTCAGTATCTTGCACATAGATAACGTCATAACGATAGCAATGAGAGAGACATGAGGAAAAGCAAAACGCTTATGAGATATACGAGATGAAAAACCTGTTCAAGTGTATGTTGAGCAAGATCGGTTGTTGATATCATCACTCCAGCAGCAAAAGAACCCAGCTCAAGACTCAAACCCAGTTTATCACTACACTGAGATGCAACAGTCCATTTAATCCACAAGTTGGTCATATCCAGGAGATAATAAGAGGTTAAAAAGTTGAGAACCACGCATTTGCTATTCAAAGATATGAAAAAGAGACAAACCCAAGCAACAAGCAAGCAGAAAGCCACAGATGCAAGTTGATACAGTTCATTAGTCTGCAAAGAATTCAGTAAATCAGTCATATATAGAAACAGTTGTGACATAAAAGATGTGTTATTCCAACAGATGCAAAGTTACCTGCGATGATAGGCCTATCATTAGCTTAAGAAACCAAGGTACACAGGTGCGGCATAATACTGACAAAATGGTCAAGAATATGACCAGAACGACCAATCTGTAATCAAAAGGATAGTAGCAGTCAAGGACAAGATTCACATTTAAAATGTTTAATACAGTCAATAGCGTAGAAGAACAGAAGGAAAATCAGGAATCGTGCTCTTATTCTTTTTTTGTTTTTTTTTTGGGGGGGGGGGGGGGGGGGGGGGGCCGAGTAGAGGCTAAAGTGAAGTTGGAAATTTTGTTCTACTGCAGTGAAAGTGTGAAACTAATCAACAAAAGTGGACTTTAGATTTATGGAATGGCATAATGGAATGTGCCCTGTAATAAATATGTTGAGTTTAAGAGATATGTCTTAAGTGTTCAGAACAGATCAACGGGATCCAGAATGACTCACCACCTGATTTTTTACTGGTTTCGCACAAATCTAACAGGTTCAGTAAGTAGTTGGCCTAAGCTATAATGAGTTTTCACACTTAAGGTGTCAAACTAATACGAAGCATTGCAGTTTCACCTCTCAGCTTTTGAAGTCTTTATAAACATGTTGGGACTTAACTGGTCAATGCCTAAGAAATTGAAACTACTTCAATGATGGTGCAACGTGGCTTTGGTGCAACGTGGCTTTAGTTACAATGAAGTACAGTTGTATCTCTTTACTTTCTTTTTGGTGCAACGTGGCTTTAGTTAATAATGTAGAGGCTATGACTGATTTTTGAGCTTATTATACAACCTGCGATGCAGCTATATTTTAAGGCTAAACTTATCAATAAAAGCTATACTTAAGGCTATGCTTGATTTTTTGAGCTTATTACACAAGTTGTGTCATGGGCTGCTTTCCATCATCGACCCATGACCCCTTGGACGCGCCCCGTGGCGTCCCGGCAAGCCTCACAACGCCTAGCGCCACGGTCGGCCCCGTGGTCTCGGCAGCGCCAAGTGACAAGCGTGCATGCGCCTCTGTCGCCCCACCGATAATCAGTGCCAGCGGCCGACGAATGCCATCAGTGCCGCGCGCACCGACAATGCCGCGCGCATAAACCATCATGTTGCCAATAGCGCCGCACGCACAGACAGTGCCCCGCGCGCAGATCCAATGCCAAGCACCAGCGCCCGGCCGCTGGCAGATCCAAATAGTACTGCGCGCGCCAACAGCAATGCGCGTGCAGACCCTGATGCTCAAGACAAAGTTGTTGCCATCGGACTTGCTTCCACCTTGTAGAAGACTAAGTCCTTTTCATTGTAATTATAGAGTAATTTTACTTCATTCATTTTCAGTGTGCTTCTACAGCTTTCTTAGGTCAACTCATGTAACTTTGGTTTATTTTTTTTTAAGCATTATTAAGGGGGACCAAAACATTCAAGCAATCAAACAATTCTTTGTATTGGTGTCTCTCCCCCCCGACACCGCATTTGCATTTTGTAATAGCTTTCATCATCATCAATACAATTATCAGTTTTCATCATCATTACTCATTTTTGCTTCTCAATTGCTCACGACATTGGTTTTCCCGTACGGCACTGACAATCTAGTCTAGATACGGAGGGGACCTCAGTTGGCGCATAGCAACCGCACTGACATCGGTTGCTTAGCCTTACGTCGCCCTTCCAAGGAACTTCAGGAAGGCGTCGCGTAACAGTTGTGATGCAGATATACGGTACATACCTCAGAGCATATACTTGTAGCTGGAAATAAACAAAACTACCTCTTACTGATTAAGAGAAAAAGTGTCAAACAAGGTAATAGTTTAAGATTAATTTGAAAGCTCTTTTGTTTGGCATCATAATTGCCAGATACCCACCATAGATATCATAATCTCACCTCTAAGGATGACGAAAACAGAACAACATATGCATTATGGAGATACAAAAGAATTCTTTAATGCATGTAACAACATATTGTTTCACATAAAAAAAAATCTGCATTCCAAATTCAAAAATTATTCAACCACCACTGCTTACAGTTTTGCCATGGAAAGCATTCCTTGAAGAGCACCGGAACTACCACCTAGAATAGGAAGCAGTGCAAATAGCAAACCCACCGTGCAATCCTGGAAGCCAGAGATATCTCAATAGTTCAATCAGGGAAGAACTCTTGAGAAAAAGAACAAGAAAATTCTGACAAGGAAATTTTTTGGGTATAACACATCCATGTGAAAGGAAACACTTTTTTTATAAGAAACATCCATGCGAAAGACAACAGTGAGCCAATATTTTGTCAAAAACATTGCTATATTCACAAAAGAGAAGGATAGCTGAGACAGACCTGCAGAATAAGAGTTCCAATGGTGACTTGCCCATAGAGGGTATTAACACTATTTCTTTCCATCAAAAATTTTAACACCTGTTATTCAGAAAAAGATAAAGATCTTCAGTACATTTATTAGAAGCATTACTAATTAAAGCATAATGAGCCCTTTACAATATTTTCAGTCCATAACATCCAATAAGGGGATTCAACATTCAAAATTCATTCCCTTCCGTAGTTTTCCCCTTTTCCCAACTCAGTTATTAGCCAGATATGAAGGAAAATATCTTGTGTTTAGTGGATTCAGAGAGCCAGAAATCCTCAAAATTCCAGTGAGATGGCTTCTCTACATTCTGAAAGGGAATACTGAAACAACTTTGCAGTTACTCTTATTTCTTGGGTTTTTTAATACCTCTAATCACATTTCTTAACAGCAAGTGAGGCACAAAACTGATGCAGGCAGAAACTATGCTTATGCATCATTTATTGTGATATTAGAAAATTTTCAAATTGGAGTGAATCCCATTGCACATCTTTCTGTAATACACTTTTTTATCAGTACATCTTCCTATAATACACCACTTTTCAGATTATTCAAAAAATCTTTCCTAAAATGAGGATGTTACTTCCTGTCTTACAGCACTCAACAAGGTCCTAACATTTCGTAAAAGTAAAGATATAGGGTATTGAACCCAAAATACAAAATGATTCATGCATCTGCGGCATCAATTTTCTGTCTCCTTTCCTCAATTATACCTTAGGTAAATTTAACTATCAACTGAATTTTTTTCCATTTTCCTCTAGGAACGCATAGGGAAGCTTTCATAATTTGGAAGAGGTATTCTCAGTTCTACCCCCCTAACATGAAAATTGAATAAAAGCCCATGACTAAATACTTGATGGTACAATCAATTAAAGTGGAAAGATAAATTCAAAAACGACATCAACTTGCCACTGCTGTCGAAGACATTGATAAGAAGACGCCGACAAAAACACCTTCAGATGCTTCCCCACCGCATAACTGTAAGTATCATTGATTCATGGTTATGAATAGAATGGACGTTATATTTTGCATAACTGGAGCTCTGGAGCTTTAAACATAGAGACAACATTTTAAAAATGCAGATTCCCGTAGCTGAACTGCATGTTGAGAAGGTAGCTAAAAAAAAGGTGATAATAGAAATCACATACCGAGGCTGTTATCCCAGACAAACACATGAAGAGAAAAATTTGGAGTAACCCTCCTAGCACAGCAACAGCTCGAACAATGCGAAGCTACAGTTACAAGTTAAAAATGCACTTCTGCTTTCACTCTACGTAATAACATACAAAATTGTCTTAATCTAGAAAATCAAAAGCAAACCTTCGCTGTGGAGAACTCCAAACCCAATGCAAATAGAAGAAAAATAACACCAAATTGAGCAACTGTTTCCACCTGAATGATGTAGCCACTGGATATTAGGAAACACGAATTTAGAAGACCTAACCTTTTTTTTTCTGATAAGGAAATATAGAAGACCTAATACCAGTTAGACCATTAGCACAACATTAGATGGGGATGGTCCAAAAGACAACTTAATTAACATAAAAGTACTATAAGCACAAAAATCATATCAGGAGGCTACGCTGTTAAGCAGTTCAGTAAAGAAATTGAATTTCCAGGAAGCGGTAATTGTAAGATGGCTAGTAAGCGGCTCTCCAAAAATATATTTGCACCTCAAAACTCTGAAAAAGTATGCAATGACTCATTAGCACTTACAGATCACAAACTTCTAAAAGGAAAATTTATAACATGTGCAAGTTCACAAAATTCAGTGAGGGGCTAAAGTGCAAGAATAAAAGAGGCCTACTAGGGTCACTGATTCAACAATGGAAGGCAGAGTTCTATTGTTTCTAAGAGACCAAAGTGTAAGATTGGAACCAGAGAGCAATCTGTCAAATTTGGCCAAACATATGAGTGGACTGCAATAGGCCTGAAAGACTGTAAAGTGATCTTTGGGACAAAAGGAGCTAACGATATAAAGAGTTCGTTAGTGGCCACAACTGTATCTCAGGCTTAATTCTTTTACAAAGCAGTGACTTAAACTGGGTTTTTGGGGGAGACATGAAAATAGGAGCACAAAAGAGTACATCCTTCGTAGGCCTCATCTGGTTCCACTTAATGGAGGTCTGGATCTGCCTACTAAGTATGTTTTCTTTTCACAACCATTTACTAGCTCTTAATAGGTCTGAATCATTAAGATCTTGTACAAAGGCTTAAAAGCATTCAGACGCTCATTCAAAGAAAAAAGGAGACAGTATTAAGCTTCTCTAGTCTCAACTTTCTTATTCCCAATCTGATAAAAGTTCTCTTTTCTTATTCTATCGAAAAGATGACTTTTTACTCCAAACTAATGAGAGAATTTTCAAGTAAAAGGAGCAAGCTAACCATCCTCCATGTGGTGGCAGTTATACTAGGGCTAAGTGAATACTATAAGAAAAACATCAAGAAAAAATATTCTTGTTTTCTACTGACTGGGATGTATAGTTGAGGTACATTTGACATTCTATCCTCCTTAAGACTCTGTCAGATCATTTTCCTTCAATCTGGGACAGTGGGAGCAAAGATAGTCCCACTTCGATATGAGAATATGTGGCCGAGATCAATGGTTTTGTAGACATGGTCAAGATTTCCTGGAGTCTTATGATGTGACGGGAATTCCAAGTTACATTCTGACAAAAATACTAAAGCTGCTGGAAATACTTGGCGTGGGACGGCACCACTTTTAGCCATCTAGGAAATAGGAAGTCTGCAATAGTAGAAAGCCTTATGAATCTTGACAGAGCGCTAGACGAAAGTATCTTAACACTTTAACAGAGGAGGAACAACTGCAAAAAAAAAAAAAAAAAAGGACACTGAATATCCAGGTTGGAAGAATCTAATGGAGGCAAAATTCAAGATCTCTTTGGCTCAAACAAGGGGATAAAAGCAGAAAAAATTTCCATAAAATAGCCAATGCCCACAGGAGATACACCATGTTGATAAGCTAAAGATCACTGGGGAGATCTGAGAGGCGCAAGAATCTAACAGAGAAGAGATGTTGAAGTTTATCACTTTACAAGGAGCAAAGAGATGGACTTCCTTCCAAAGTGATGCCATCCCTAGAAAATTTGAAGAAGAAATGAGCTGGTAGTTCAATGGGGTATAAAGCACATAGGCCTGATGGGTTCTCCATGCCCTTCTATTGGAGGTGCTGGGAAGTTATCAAATCCTGACTCAATTATTCCATCAGTTTGAAAGCTTAGAAAAAGCTTTGATGCCTCATACAATGTCCTGATCCTCAAGAGAAGGAATAATTAGAGTTTAAGGACTTCGGCAGTTTCTACCGTAAATTTGCTAAGTTGCTTATTATGGTGATGGACAAGCTGATAACAGACACACAGCTAACATTTACCCAAGGGAGGCAGAATATTAATGCAATACAGATTGCAAATAAGTGCCTACTCAATGTCTATGCAAACTAGACCAAATAAAAGGTATTACGGGATTACATAATCTTTGTCAGTTTAATGAATCAGACTGGAAATCAACATACCTGCACCATTTCACTGACAAAGTTAAAACCCCCAGGTCCAATTACAGATCCTGCCAGCAAATATCCTGTGAAAACCTGAAAGATATTAACAGGATAGGACTTAATTGTTTCTGAAGTTTAATGCATAAATTAAGATGTGTAAAAGCAGCCAAGATAATATCATCAGCATGTAAAATAGCACAAATGCAGAAGAAAATAAAAGAGGCTATCCAGTTAGCATAAAAAACATGCAAAGGATGAATTAACACACCGGTTGTCCAGCACAAGCAAAGGCAATGCCACCACAAGTTGCAGAAACAATGACAACAACTAGATCTGATATTAATCTGCCAATTGATTTACAGTAAAATCAGATCAGTTAAAACAATATAGCTCCTCTTAACAGAACAGTCTTCTTTTTTCATTTAGTTCAGAATGACCAGGATGTAGGGAAGAATATAGCTAACCTCAAGTCTAGCTGCAGCACTGGAAACTTCGACTTGGGATTAGACATGATAAAGACATTATCCTGATGGGGGAGCAGGAGTGAAGGCACCAGTTAGTAAATCGTGTTCACTAATCCATAATCATCTCTGACTACTACTAGTGCTCCAGTGTGACCTATTAGCAGACCCAATACTTTCTAGATGCAATAGGTACCTTTCGATCTATCAAGGTAGGTGTGTCTTCAGCTCCATTGTCATTCTCCAGGTGGAAAACATCATGCAACTGGAACGACCTAATATAAACCAGTTATTCCAACACCATTCAGTCTTTTCACTTCCAATAACATGGAGACTATTGAAAGTAGCATAGCATGTACCGAATACAAGATTTAAACTTACTTTTCCTCCTTCGTCTCATTCTTCTTGGGCTTGACCCTAGCAACAGTTTCCAAAACTGCCTGAGAAATGAAGCATTTCAAGAAATATTCAGGTCAAAGTGATAACATCAACAGGAAAACACATCTTAAGATTCTTCTCTGACACTTCATATTTAAATGGCAAACTACATGGTAAGCAAAGAATAAAGCCTTAAGCTAAGGAATAATGCACCGTTTAAAACAATCTACTAGCACAATAACTCAAAATAACATCTAGTTACCGATTTTGAGAATCTTTTCTCACAATAGCAGCCACGTTAATCTGTATCTAGCTCTCAGGAACAAGAACAACCAATTAACTCCAAGATCAAATTCCTTATTTCATAAATTTATATACAACATAATAGCACTTCATTCTTTTTACTTCCCAAAGACCCTCGATGTTTTATTAGCAATTCTTGTCAATTGCAGATTTTCATCTTTTCACATAAACAACCGGTAAATATCACAATATCATTTAGCTAACAAAAGCATTCTACTTCATTGTAATCAAAAGTGTGTTGTGCCTAACTTGAACTCCAAGCATCACCATTACCATGCACCACATTCCACAACTTGGTTTACTGGAGTATATGGATTAAGCTTCAGTCTCAATATGCGCAGACCAACCGCTGAACCTCAGATCATAGCACCAACACTTATCTCCTTCAACTAAGAGAAGCCCAACCAGTTGGTAATAAATGATTCTTCGGCTGATTAACAGATGCTAATTGACCAAAAGAGCAAAACAGAAATTTTAGGAAAAGAACTGCAATGAGAACAAGAATGTACTTTGTCAGAGAAGATGGTCCTAATTGCAGTCCAGAAAACTCATCCTTGAATAATAGTTCTTTAAATAGCTCCCATTTATAGCTAAATAGTAAAACCGCTAAAATTGTAGCAAACAAATACATTATAAACCCCTCAAAAAGCAATTAAAGTTCCAGATCAGCAATCAGACTACAAATATCTTATCCAAGAACTATTTCGAGGAACAGCTAACCGGAGAACTATTGCAATAACTTCTCGTTCAAGATTTACAAGTCATAGGCGCCAAATTATTTTCACTATTTCAGACAATTCGAAGGAAGTAGGGGCAAACCTCTTGATCTGCCACGCTGTTGTTGAAGCTTCTGGGATCAGTTGCTGAAATGAAAAATAAATAAATAATAGTATGAGAGAACAGAAGAAAGACCAGAACGGGCGCTACTGAATCCTAAATCACAAAATCGTTTACAGAAACTTTATCACCAGCTTTAGAGGTAGGTTTATCGAGTTTCAAATAACATATCAGAGAATAAACAACAAAATCAAAAAAGAGAAGATCTTGCCGCATAAATGTAACGACACGTACAAGTACCAACACTGTCAGTCCAGCTAGTAATTCCAGTCAAATTGTTTCCCAAAGAGAACATATTATCCAGATTTAATAGTGTAAATAGTAAAGAGGTAAACTTGAAGACTAGTGGGAAATAGCTACTCAAACATGCAATTTTAGCTCCCGCATTGCATGTTTTGTTGGATTCAAGTTCTCTCAAGCCGAGACATTGCATTGGATATAACCCTAAAAAATGAAGAGTAGGATTTGAACTAACCATCGGACTTGTCGTCAGTCTCGTTGAACTCCTTTTCGAGAGCTCGATCGATCATGTTAGCGAAGCTAACTTCCGTAGATCTAGACGAGTTGAATTCAGAAGCATTTACGACGTCGTCTGCATCTTCAAGCTTCGCATCAGCATCAGCATCAGAGAGAACGCATTGGAAGGAGAAAGTGAGAATGAGGAGGAGAACGAAGAGCCCTCTCATTTGCACTGGACGTTAGAGAGAGAAAACTCTGATGAGGGTTTTAGAGAGAGAGAAGGTAACTTTTTATGTGAAGAAAGTGGAAAAAGGGTGGGGTGAGTGGCAGCCGATTGAAGTTAACTAACCGTCGTCGAACTCAAGAGTGTTTTCACGTTCACGTTTCGCCAAACGGAGGGAAGTTTTGGGAGAGAGATTGAGGGAGAGAGAAAGAGGAAAGCATCGGGCCCCGGGAGAAGTTGAGTGAAAGTACAAAAAAGTCCTCCTTCGTATTCGCTTCTTGTGATTCCCGTCAGGTGTTCCACACGAGGTTTTAGCACGTGCAACAAACGCTCCGGTGACAACCGCTTCGACGAAGGCGACCAGTGGTGGTCAACCTTAGTCAGATCTGAGAAACATTTTGACCAATCTTTATCCGAAAGCAAACGAAATTCGTTAGGAAATTAACAAAGGTGAATGAATTGAAAAAGGATAAGTTCTTTTTTTGTGAAGAAAATCTTTATCTAATTCTACAATTCAAGGAGAGAATTTTTAAAACCGAAAAAACTACATAATGTTAAACCACAAAAAGGTAAAATATTTCATAATGTTATGAAAATATTATATTTAAATATTATATTGTGGATGTTCATTGATTACTCCGCTATAGATATCCATTTAGTACTCTATTGAAATTTATCTACAAGCAGCTGATGCAGGCAGGTTGCAAGCAACTCAATGAAATGATTTGCAGCAGTTTTTTATTAAACAAGTAGGTTGTAAGCAGCTCATGCAGACAACTTACAAGCAGCTGATGCAGGCAGGTTGCAAGCAACTCAATGAAATGATTTGCAGCAACTTCTTATTAAACATGCAGGTTGCAAGCAGCTCATGCAGACAGCTTACAAGCAGCTAAAGAAAAGCCTCGCAGCTGCTTCATTTCTTCTATAAATAGAGGATTTTTCAGTTCATTATGAACATAACTTTGAAAGTTGAATAAAATATCAATGTCCCTCTATACTTGTCTTCAGTTTATTTATTTTATAATCTTTATTTTATAACACGTTATCGGCACGAGACTCTGCCATTTTGAGCACTTACATCGAATTTAATTTCTATTTCAGTGTTCATCTCCGATGTAAGGCGACACTCTTATGTCCGTGGTCAGATCTTGTTCATTCCGAGCATCATAAGGCAGATTATATCCTTGAGGTAGTGAGTTTTTCTTCTTGACAGTAGTGATGTAGATATCACTTACATATGGAGTGGCCAAATTTACGTAATTTAATTTGAGCCTTTTGCTTATATTTTAATATCTTTATCATCGCTTGCTTGGTTATATGTTACGTATACAGTACCTATTTTGGTATTTATTTTCATCCTTATTATCTTAATAAAGGATTACAAAGTGGCTAACATTGTTAGATCCACTTAAACTCTAGCAGAGTTTGCAAGAAATATACAACCACCAGAAGTGGTTATATTTCGTATATCTCATTGTAACTAAATTTTGTTAATCACCAGAAGTGGTATATGTTTATGACCATCAGAAGTGATAATTTAGGCTTTCTATGGTTACAATTAAAGATAAGCTAGAGAAATATACTTTATATTATATGCATGTCTCGATTTGCTCCTGAAGTAGTAAATATTTTAAAAGAGGTTGAAGCATCACAATTTGATGTGATTAATGCGTGCTCAGATAATTATGTTCGATTTTCCGAAGGATGAGAATTTTTGATAAATATTAATCTATTCCCTGAAGTGAATGTGATAATATTAATAAATTCGTAAATATGAACGCGTTCTTATTGTAAATATATTACAATTCACCTCCATGAGAGTTAATATGATTGAGAGAATATATACTCAATATTTCGTATTTTAAATTTGCTCCTAAAGAAGTAACACAATTGAAATTTCCTCCTGAAGTAGGAAAATATTTTGAAGCAGTATCTTTATGTGCTTAAACAAAATAATGAGCTATTCAAAGTTATTTTTGAAGCACATTTTTATTCCCTGAAGTGAATGAAAAA
>NW_027174732.1:0-97784 GCF_000390325.3 Nicotiana tomentosiformis | reverse complement strand
TTTGTACGGGGCCTTACATCCTCCCCCTCTTAAGATCATTCGTCCTCTAATGAGGATCAAGGTTCACTTAACCTAGCTTCATTTATACCACATACCATCAGCCCCAAATTTGCCTAACTTCCTAACTTCCTGAAAAGTTCGCTAGAGATTCCTTTGTATTTTGGCCTATCCACCTGCTAGAGAGCCCCCAAAACACACCTTAGCAAAATATATAGAATTAAATGAGACAATAGAATGCAAAATAACACCAACTGAAGCCTTATGGGGGACATATAACTAGAACGGAGTGTCTTTATATAAGCCGAACAAGTAATACAAAAAATTTAGGAGGGACAACTTTATAGAGCTATTTCATGGCTATTCAAACAAATGAGGGTACTTCTTTTTCATTTCATTCTCGGCTTCCCAAGTAGCTTCTTCGACTTGGTAGTTTCGCCATAATACCTTTACGGATGCAATTTGTTTGTTCCTCAATTTTCGAACCTATCTATCAAGGATAGCAACCGGAATCTCTTCATATGACAATTCTTTACTAACCTCGATGGTCTCAACTGGCACAATAGCGGACGTATCTCCAACTACCTTCTTCAACATGGACACATGGAATACCGGGTGCACTAATGACATCTCAGGTGGTAGCTCAAGCTTGTACGCCACCTGACATATCCTTTGAATAATTTTGTACGGCCCGACATACCTCGGACTTAATTTCCCTTTCTTTCCAAACCGCATGATCCCCTTCATGGGAGATACCTTTAAGAACACCCAATCGTCTTCCTTGAACTATAAGTCTCTGCGAAGAACATCCGAATAGGATTTTTGATGACTCTGAGTAGTTTTCAACCTCTCCTTTATGATCCTAACCTTTTCCATAGCCTGATGCACAAGGTCAGGTCCTATTAGTTCAGCTTCTCCAACCTCGAACCACCCAATCGGCGATCTACATATTCTAACATTTTTCCACAAAGTCCGCCACACCCCTCTTCATGTCAATCCACTAGTAAACTTCCTTGAGGTCATGATACATTTTCGTAGAATCTGGGTGAACAGAATATCTAGAAGTATGAGCTTCTTCCATGGTTCTTTCCCGAAGAACATCTACGTTAGGAACACATAACCTCCCTTGGTACCGTAATGTACCGTCATCCATGCCAAGAGAAAAAACCGTAGTCTTATGTTTATGAATCCCTTCCTTCAACTGCACCAACACTGGATCACTATATTGCTTCTCCTTGACCTCCGTCACAAACGATGATTCCGCCCTATTCCGCACAATCACTCCCCCTTCATTAGAGTCCGCAAGACGAACTCCCAGACTGGCCAACTGGTGAACCTCCTAGGCCAAGGGCCTTAGACATGCCTCCAAGTTAGCCAAACTACCCATAGATTTCCGACTAAGAGCATCCGCCACCAAATTAGCCTTCCCCAGATGATACAAAATGTCGATGTCATAATCTTTGAGCAACTCAAGCCACCTTCTTTGCCTTAAGTTCAATTCCTTCAATTTGAAAATGTATTGAAGACTCTTGTGGTCGGTGAATACATCTACATGGACTCCATACAAATAATGACGCCAAATGTTTACCGTGGCAAGATCAAAATCATGAGTTGGATAGTTCTTTTCATGATTCTTAAGTTTCCTTGAATCATATGCTATGACCTTACCATGTTGCATTAATACACACCCAAGACCGATCCTTAAAGCATTGCAATACACCACAAACCCCTCGGTACCCTCTAGCAGGGTCAATACCGGAGCCGATATACATGCATAAACGTTGCTAGTCCAATTTTCATTATATACATTATGCCATAGTTAAGTTTTCAAAATACAACCTAGTCCAGTGACCACTCTGTACAAGCTGTTCTACCAATATGCCACACAAATCCTACCTATAGTCGCATACCATGAAATAAGTGAACCAAACCAGCGACAAATTCGATGTACCTAATAATTGAAGAGAATCAAATGAGAGAACCGCCGCACAAGCTCAACAGATACCACCATGAAACGCAATTCAATAAAGCCATCACACAGGGGAGAAAAACAACACAGGAATTAAGCCCAAAGGATCATGTCGCAACATAACTCTGATATGATGCGTGACCCAATTGAAACACCTATACACATAGGATACGTTGAGCCGTGATTCTCACTATCAACGTCCATATACACATCAATAACAAACATGTGAAGTGCATGACCATAGACATGCAAAAATGAATAGCACAATATACCACAAATAGAAAGACCATAACCAAAGGCGCAATTAACCATTCAACACCCCGAGAATCATCTCGCTCGAATTTCGCCATAAGGCCCCCAACAGAATTGCATCAGGTAAAAGTAATCAACAGATCACAACCCATCATAGCATATGAGAGTAACGCATGGAACATATCAAAACATGAATAAGATCCACTCCAACTGATAACACATCCCTCCACAATAACTGTGTTGGGTAGACAAATCTGACCTGATGTAGAATACACATTCTCATTAGGCCCACTAATGGCCTCCAAATCAATTTTGATCCTCCCAAAATAGGTATATAACAATAGAAATTTGCACAATTATCGATCTATAATACATTCCTATGAGAATCCTCTTCGTCTTCAAATCCCTAGAATACCATAATCTCCCGATCTCAACTACATTATTCAAATTACTGACATATTTATCATACACAATCATTCCAGATAAATACTTCCATAATTCCTTATTGCCACATAGATAAATCTGAACATTAGTATTCGATCAATCGGGCCATTAGCGTAATACATGTCAGGCATCTGCAAGTCAAAGCACAATGCGCCTTTTGGAGTGTAAACCTTTCTTAGGTGGTACCAGATAATGCTAGCATTATTCTAAACACCTGAAACCGTCCATGCTATCTAGAACTCATGACCCCATACAGGAGAAAAATCATAACACACAACATGTTCCTTATGCCATTGACAAACATCCAACCTAAGCCGTCCTCTACACTATCAAGAACTTTTCGATACCGTCCACACATAACTAGGCAATCAGAACTGAATTTCTCCAACTTAACCAAGTCACGCAAGCCGTCAAACCCAAGTGTATTGACACAAAGTACCGGTAAATCATCACCACACCAAAGGAACCAATTACCTTTATTACTATGTTGACCCTACACTACCAAGCTGACAAATTTCTTCGAATCCTCCTCAACTTGCCTTCAGGTTAACACTTCTCCTTGCCAGTACACTATGATCCTAAACCAAAGATCACCACAAGAGATCCTAGCGCAAACTACGTCGTCTAAAAGCCCATAAACCATTGTATTTGTAAGGCCCCGTAAAAGTTTACCTAAAACCCGGGGTTTCGTGGTGCCGAGGTAGGCGTATGTGTTAATGTTATCTTGGGTATGGAATTTTTGGGTTGAACAGCACGCTTGAGAGTTGAAGGAAAATGCTTTGAAGAAAAAGTCATTTTTGCGGCCCACTATGCGACTGCAGAATCGCTCTACGGGCCGCAAAATGGCCACAAAGTGAGGCAGGCAATAGGGAAACTTTTGGATGTCATTTCGCGGCCAATTATGCGACCGCAAAATGATTTCGTGGGCCGTACATCGATCGTCGAACCAACATAGAGATTTTTCGGAAGGAAGTTCTGCAGCGCATTATACGACCGCAGAATGGGGGTATGCGGGCCGCAAAACGGCCGCGAACCTAGGCAGTGTTGCCCAAATCCGGAGGTCCATTTCGCGGACCGCATAAGCATTATGCAGTTGCATATGCGACTGCAGACCAGTGTCGGGGCTCCTATTTTTCTAATTTTTGAACCTGACCCCATTCTAATAAAACACCATTGGGGATCATTTTAAAAGGGAAAAACATATATTTCTAGAGTGAGGGAGTGTCATAGAGTGAGAAAGGGAGTTCGTAAGCTTCATCCACCAATTCTTACTCAAATCTTGGAAGATTAATAAGGAAAGAATACTAGTTCTTCATCCTAGATGTAAAATTCTACACCTTGACCCTTAATTTCGAAATTTAACAAGAAATGGGCAATTAGAAAGATAATTCATGGGTATGAGAGTTGTTTATTTTGCATGCATTTGTTATCAAGGGATGTTGGGAGATTGTTGACCTAAAAATGGCAAAGCATGGGTTGTGGGATGATGGAATCCTCCATAAAAGGACCTTGAAACCTTAATATGCACCTAGTGTTTGATAAAATGCTCGAATGAGCTAGAACAATGATCATCTTCCTAATTTTTATTCAATTTGTTACATTTCTAAAATAGATCGAAGTTACTAAGAATTCCGGAACATTTTAGAGTCTAAATAAGCTCAAGTGAGGTCTGTTGGCTAAACCCTTCTATTAAAATTGAACCCCATAATATCCATGTAAGTCCCGAGTTGCTCATTGTGAATCGATTAACCTTGATAAGCTGGTGTAAAAAGACATCCGTGATCAATATGTAATTCAATGATATTGGTATGTTGTACTACTCTTTGAGAATGTGTTCAAACTATGGGTTGCATATCTAAATGCCTTGACTTCAAGTTGTGTTTCAAGTGAAAGCTAATGAAAATTGTGTAAGAAACCGTAATGTGCCTAAGACTCTTATTTGCTCATATGTGTGCTTAAATGTCTTGAATAGAAATGACTTGTTGTTGGAAAGTCCATGATGATGGTTGAATGTAAAAAGGTGTGCATGAAATACGAAACATGAAATACAAAATACGTAATGCGCAATGTGAAATATGAAACACGGCCAACGTGCCAAGAGAAATAATACAATTGTGACCACTAGTGCCAATAAAATGAATAGATGTGCAAGAAATATGAAACGGGATAATTGATAGAAAGGGAAGATGTCTTACATGAGACGGCCTAGCCGATCGGGTCGTGATCGGACGCCATGCCCCACACATGGTGGTGACTATATTGGAAATTGTAATCAAAACTGTGATTAATGGTATATCGGTACTAAAGGTCTCCCAACTTAAATTATGGAAATTTACATGAAAACATATCTCATTCCTAATTTGATATTTGGTAACTTCTTGAGGCTTTTTCTGATATCATGATTGTCCTAACTTGCATTATTGTTCGTTCTTATGAGAGGGTGTTTCGTCATATATACTAGTACTATTCGACAGTACTAACATCCCTTTATCTGGGGGAACTGCATTTTTCATGGATGCAGGTGGTTCCACAGTAGGATGCGCTGATTAGTGATAGCGACACACTCTCTTCCCAGCTGACTTGGTGAGCCCCACTTCACTCGGGGTCATGTATATTTTGTTCATTATACCATTATATTTTGAGGTATAGGCAGAGTCTTGTTGCCGGCACTATCATTGCACTCTTTGTATTTATTAGAGGTTCCGTACACATAGTGTAGGGGTATATGGGTACTTGGAAAGTCAAACAAATTATGTTGTATTTTGATCACTTGTTCCACTTCAAACCACGAGAATGTGTTCATTTTAAGACTTATTAAATGAAGTAACTAGTGGTAATGAATTTGGTATTGTCTACATGATCTCCTTATTGGTTAGTTAACAAAGATACGTGTTCTCTTTAAATCATGGGGGAGTTTGGGTAGAAAGTATTCAACAGGCTTGCTTGACCGGGTTCACTCGGTTGAGCGCCGGTCGCACTCCCAGAGTTTGGGGCATGACAAACTTGGTATCAGAGCCTAATGTTTTAAAGTGTCCTAGGATATCTTGGAGCCATGTCTAGTAGAGTCCTTATTATCGGTGTGTTGTCGAACACATCTATAATTAGAAGGCTACTTGGACATTTAGGAATAATACCCTTCTTTGATGTTATTGATCGTGCGATAAAGCTGATTGTACGATTGTTCCTCTTTTAACTCGTGCATTGCTCTAACTTTCAGTAAATAGCATCTAAAAAGAAGGCAATAACTGGCCAAGGAGCCGATGTTATCCCAGGAGTGGAAGTTGATTCAATCATTAACACCTGAGGGGTGAGGATATTCCCCCGATTACTACACCTCCTGGTTGTACTATTCCTGCATAGGGTGCACCAGTTCCTATACTTGACAAGGATGCAATGAATCCTCCACTTTATATTCCGGTTCCACCTCCAGCCCCAGCTTCCGGTCCCGGTGTTTGAGATGTGGGAGGACTCCCGTGAGTAGGGGAGCCCTTCGGCGAGGTGGAGTGAGTTTGCCGAGGCTTTCATGGATCATATTTTGCCTATCGAGACTAAGTCTGCCCGTGATGCGGAGTTTGAGAACTTGAGACAGGGTAGCAAGAATGTGTGGGAGTACCATATGTAGTTTGCGCGCCTGTCCAAGTATGCTATTCACATGTTGCCCACTATGGAGGCTAGAGTGCATCAGTTTGTGTAGGGCCTTAGCCCTTTGTTTAACAATAATGCCTCTACAGCTGACTTGAATTCTAACATGATCAAGCTACAGAGAACCGTAAGTTGAAGAACAGAATTGAGGGAGCGGGTAGCAGTAAGGCCCGGTCCGTGGGCAACTTTGGGAATTCATTTGGTAGCGGTAGGTCAACATTCAGGGGAGGGTCATCAAGGCCATCCCAGTCGTTTGCTCAGTCATCAGCCAGTACACCTAATGCTTGATAAAATGCTCAAATGAGCTAGAAGCATGATCATCTTCCTAATTTTGGTTCAATTTTGCTACTTTTCTAAAATAGATTGAAGTTGCTAAGATTTCCAAAACATTTAGAGTTAAGGAAGATCAAGTAAGGTATGTTGGCTAAACTCTTCTCTTAAAATTTAACCCCACAATATCCATGTAACTCCCAAGTTACTTATTGTGAATCGATTACCCGGATAAGCTAGTGTCAAAAGTCATCCGTGATCAATATGTAATTCAAATGCTCTTGTTATATTGTAATACTATTTGAGAATGTGTTCAAAGTAGGGCTTGCATATCTAAATGCCTTGACCTCAAGTTGTGTTTCAAAGGAAAGCTATTTAAAGCTTGTGTAAGAAATCATAATGTGCCTAAAACTCCTATTTGCTAAAATGTGTTCTTAAATGTCTTGAATAGAAATGCCTTGTTGTTGGAAAGTCCATGACGATGGTTGAAAGTAAAAATGTGTGCATGAAATACGAATCACGTAATGTGAAATGTGCAATATGAAATGTTAAATTTGAAACACGGCAAATGTGCCAAGAGAAATAATACAATTGTGACCATTAGTGCCAATGAAATCAAGAGATGTGCAAGAAATATGAAACGAGGTGATTGATAGAAAAGGGTGATGTCTCACATAAGACGCCCTACCCGATCGGGTCGTGATAGGACACCATGCCACACACATAGCGGTGACTGTGTTAGAATTGTAAATGAAATTGTGATTTGGTTGATGTATCCCATGAGATGGCCTAGCCGATCGGGTCGTGATCGGACGCCATGCCGAACACATGGCGGTGACTGTGTTAGATTGGTAATTGAAATTGTGATTTGGTTAATGTCTCGCATGAGACGTCCTAGTCGATCGGGTCGTGATCGGATGCCTTGCCGCACACATGGTGGTGGCTGTGTTGGAAATCGTAATCAAAATTGTGAATAGTTGTATACCGGTACCAAAGATTTCCCAACTTAAAATTTGGAAATTTATTTAAAACTTATCTTATCTCTAATTTAATATTTGGTAATTGTTTGAGGCTTTAACTGATATTACGACTATACTTACTTGCATTACTGCTCGTTTCTTTTAGAGAGTATTTAGTATATATACAGGTACTATTCAACAGTACTAACGTCTCTTTTATCGGGGGCGCTGCATGTTTAATGAATGCAGGTGGTTCCACAGCAAACGAAACTAATCAGCGATATCACTACACTCGTTTCCCAGCTGATTTGGTGAGCCCCACATCACTTGGGGTCATGTATCCTTTGTTCATTTTATCACCATGTTTTGAGGTATAGCCGGAGCCTTGTTGCCGGCACTATCATTGTACTCTTTTGTATCTAGTAGAGGCTCCATAGATATAGCGTGGGTGGTATGTTGGTATGGGGAATGTCAGTTTGATGATGTTGTAATTGTATCACATGTTCAACATCAAACTATGAAAGAGTATGTATTTTGAAACATATAAATGATGCAACTACTGATAACGAGTTTGAGTTATTGTTTACTTGATCCTCCTCACTGCTTAATTAATAAATTGGATTTTACTGTTATTCTTGAATAAGTTCGGGTAGAAGGTAACGTATAGGCTTGCTCGGTTGAGCGCCGGTCGCGCACCCTGACTTTGGAGCATGACACTTGCTTGCGTGGTTTCTCGGTCTTCTTGCCCATGTTCAAACCTTTTATCCTTGAAACCTAAGTGGCATGAACCACCATCATCAACTCAATATTGCCTTGAAAGTTCCACAACAGCTCTGGCAGCTAAGCTCGCATGTTCTGCAAACTCAGTCGCTGCTTGAGCAGCAGAGGTAGCATTCTTAAATTTCATGTTCCAATTCTGCCTGCCAACAGAAAAATTACCATTAACATCTCTAGGAAATGATTACCCATGTTCAAACCTTTCATCCTTGAAACCTAAGTGGCATGAACCACCATCATGTTCATGCCACTTAGTTTTCAAGGATGAAAGGTTAAAACATGGGCAATCATTTCCTTGAGATGGTAATGGTAATTGTTCTGTTGGCATGCAGTATTGGAACATGAAATTTAAGGATGCTTACCTCTGCTGCTCAAGCAGCGGCTGAGTTTGGAGAACATGCAAGCCTAGCGACCAGAGCTGTTGGAGAACTTTCAAGGCAATTTTGTGTTGATGATGGTGGTTCATGCCACTTAGGGTTTCAAGGATGAAAGGTTGGAATATGGGTAAGCATTTCCTGGAGATGGTAATGGTAATGTTTCTATAGGAAGGCAGAATTGGAACATGAAATTTAAGGATGCTATCTCTGTTGCTCAAGCAGCGGCTGAGTTTGCAGAACATGCAAGCCTAGCTGCCAGAGATGTTGTAGAATTTTCAAGGCAATATTGTATTGATGATGGTGGTTCATGCCACTTAGGTTTCAAGATGAAAGGTTGGAACATGGACAATCATTTCCTTGCGATTGTAATGGTAATTGTTCTGTTGGCATGCAGTATTGGAACATGAAATTTAAGGATGCTACCTCTGCTGCTCAAGCAGCGGCTGAGTATGCAGAACATGCAAGCCTAGCTGCCAGAGCTGTTGTAGAACTTTCAAGGCAATATTGTGTTGATGATGGTGGTTCATGCCACTTAAGTTTCAAGGATGAAAGGTTGGAACATGGGCAATCATTTCCTGGAGATGGTAATGGTAATTTTTCTGTTTGCAAGCAGAATTGGAACATGAAATTTAAGGATGCTACCTTTGCTGCTCAAGCAATGGCTGAGTTTGCAGAACATGCAAGCCTAGCTGCCAGAGCTGTTGTAGAACTTTCAAGGCAATATTGTGTTAATGATGGTGGTTCATGCCACTTAAGTTTCAAGGATGAAAGGTTGGAACATGGGCAATCATTTCCTGGAGATGGTAATGGTAATTTTTCTGTTGGCAAGAAGAATTGGAACATGAAATTTAAGGATGCTACCTTTGCTGCTCAAACAACGGCTGAGTTTGCAGAACATGCAATCCTAGATGACAGAGCTGTTGTAGAACTTTCAAGGCAATATTGTGTTGATGATGGTGGTTCATGCCACTTAAGTTTCAAGGATGAAAGGTTGGAACATGGGCAATCATTTCCTGGAGATGGTAATGGTAATTTTTCTGTTGGCAGGCATAATTGGAACATGAAATTTAAGGATGCTACCTCTGCTGCTCAAGCAGCGGCTGAGTATGCAGAACATGCAAGCCTAGCTGCCAGAGCTGTTGTAGAACTTTCAAGGCAATATTGTGTTGATGATGGTGGTTCATGCCAGTTAGGTTTCAAGGATGAAAGGTTGGAAATGTGCAATCATTTCCTGGAGATGGTAATGGTAATATTTCTGATGGCAAGTAGAATTGGAATATGAAATTTCAGGATGCTACCTCTGCTGCTCAAGCAACGGCTGAGTTTGCAGTCAATCCAAGCCTAGCTGCTAGAGTTGTTGTAGAACTTTCAAGGTAATATTGTGTTGATGATGGTGGTTCATGCCACTTAGGTTTCAAGGATGAAAGGTTGGAACATGGGAAATCGTTTCCTGGATATGGTATTGGTAATTTTTCTATTGGCAGGCAGAATTGGAACATGAAATTTAAGGATGCTTCCTCTGCTGATCAAGTAGCTGCTGAGTTTGCAGATCATGCAAGCCTAGCTGCCAGTGTTGTTGTAGAACTTTCAAGGCAATATAATGTTGATGATGGTGGTTCATGCCACTTAGTTTTCAAGGATGAAAGGTTAAAACATGGGCAATCATTTCCTTGAGAAGGTAATGGTAATTTTTCTGTTGACAAGCAGATTTGGAACATGAAATTTAAGGATGCTACCTCTGCTGCTCAAGCAACGGCGAGTTTGCAGAACATGCAATCCTAACTGACAGAGCTATTGTAGAACTTTCAAGGCAATATTGTGTTGATGATGGTGGTTCATGCCACTTAGTTTTTAAGGATGAAAGGTTGTAACATGGGCAATCATTTCCTTGAGATGGTAATGATAATTCTTCTGTTGGCAGGCAGAATTGGAACATGAAATTTATGGATGCTACCTATGCTGCTCAAGTAGCGACTGAGTTTGCAGAACATCCAAGCCTAGCTGCAAGAGCTATTGTAGAACATTCAAGGTAATATAGTGTTGATGATGGTGGTTCATGCCACTTAGGTTTCAAGGATGAAAGTATGGAACATGGGCAATCATTTCCTGGAGATGGTAATGGTAATTTTTGTATTGGCAGGCAGAATTGGAACATGAAATTTAAGGATTCTACCTCTGCTGATCAAGTAGCTGCTGAGTTTGCAGATCATGCAAGCCTAGCTGCCAGTGCTGTTGTAGAACATTCAAGGCAATATAATGTTGATGATGGTGGTTCATGCCACTTAGTTTTCAAGGATGAAAGGTTAAAACATGGGCAATCATTTCCTTGAGAAGGTAATGGTAATTTTTCTATTGGCAAGCAGAATTGGAACATGAAATTTAAGGATGCTACCTCTGCTGCTCAAGCAACGGCTGAGTTTGCAGAACATGCAATCCTAGCTGACAGAGCTGTTGTAGAACATTCAAGGCAATATTGTGTTGATGATGGTGGTTCATGCCACTTAAGTTTCAAGGATGAAAGGTTGGAACATGGGCAATCATTTCCTGGAGATGGTAATGGTAATTTTTCTGTTGGCAGGCATAATTGGAACATGAAATTTAAGGATGCTACCTCTGCTGCTCAAGCAGCGGCTGAGTTTCCAGAACATGCAAGCCTAGCTGCCAGAGCTGTTGTAGAACTTTCAAGGCAATATTGTGTTGATGATGGTGGTTCATGCCAGTTAGGTTTCGAGGATGAAAGGTTGGAAAATGGGCAAGCATTTCCTTGAGATGGTAATGGTAATTTTCCTGTTGGCAAGCAGAATTGGAACATGAAATTTAAGGATGCTACCTCTACTGCTCAAGTAATAGCTGAGTTTGCAGATCATGCAAGCCTAGCTGCCACAACTGTTGTAGAATTTCAAGGCAATATTATGTTGATGATGGTGGGTCATGCCACTTAGGTTTAAAGGATAAAAGGTTGGAACACGGGCAATCATTTCCTGGAGATGGTAATTTTTCTATTGGCAGGCCGAATTGGTACATGAAATTTAAGGATGCTACCTCTACTGCTCAAGCAGCGGCTGAGTTTGCAGAACAACCAAGCCTAGCTGCCATAGGTGTTGTAGAATTTTCAAGGCAATATTGTGTTGATGATGGTGGTTCATGCCACTTAGGTTTCTAGGATGAAATGTTGTAACATGGGCTTGGAGATGGTAATGCTAATTCTTCTATTGGCAGGCAGAATTGGAACATGAAATTTAAGGATGCTACCTCTGCTGCTCAAGCAACGGCTGAGTTTGCAGAACATCCATGCCTAGCTGCCAGAGCTGTTGTAGAACTTTCAAGGCAATATTGTGTTGATGATGGTGGTTCATATCACTTAGGTTTCAAGCATGAAAGGTTGGAACCTAGGCAATAATTTACTGGAGATGGTAATGGTAATTTTTCTATTGGCAGGCAGAATTGGAACATGAAATTTAAGGATGCTACCTATGCTGCTCAAGTAGCGACTGAGTTTGCAGAACATGTAAGCCTAGCTACCAGAGCTGTTGTAGAACTTTCAAGGCAATACTATGTTGATGATGGTGGTTCATGCCACTTAGTTTTCAAGGATGAAAGGTTGGAACATGGGCAACCATTTCCTTGAGATGGTAATGATAATTTTTCTGTAGGCAGGCAGAATTGGAACATAAAATTTAAGGATGCTACCTCTGCTGCTCAAGTAGCGACTGAGTTTGCAGAACATGCAAGCCTAGCTGCCAGAGCTGTTGTAGAACTTTCAAGGAAATACTGTGTTGATAATGGTGGTTCATGCCAGTTAGGTTTCAAGGATGAAAGGTTGGAAAATGGGCAATCATTTCCTGGAGATGGTAATGGTAATTTTTCTGATGGCAGGTAGAATTGGAATATGAAATTTAAGGATGCTACCTCTGCTGCTCAAGCAACGGCTGAGTTTGCAGACAATCCAAGCCTAGCTGCCAGAGCTGTTGGAGAACTTTCAAGGCAATATTGTGTTGATGATGGTGGTTCATGCCTCTTAGGTTTCAAGGATGAAAGGTTGGAACATGGGCAATCATTTCCTGGAGATGGTAATGGTAATTTTTCTATTGGCAGGCAGAATTGGAACATGAAATTTAAGGATGCTACCTCTGATGCTAAAGTAGTGACTGAGTTTGCAGAACATGCAAGCGTAGCAGCCAGAGCTGTTGTAGAACTTTCAAGGCAATACTGTGTTGATGATGGTGGTTCATGCCACTTAGGTTTCAAAGAAGAAATGTTGGAAATGGGAAAACATTTCCTGGAGATGGTAATGGTAATTTTTCTGATGGCAGGTAGAATTGGAACATGAAATTTAAAGATGCTACCTATGCTGCTCAAGCAACGGCTGAGTTTGGAGAACATGCAAGCCTAGCTGCCAGAGCTGTTGTAGAAATTTCAAGGCAATACTGTGTTGATGATGGTGGTTCATGCCACTTAGGTTTCAAGGATGAAAGGTTGGAACATGGGCAATCATTTCCTGGAGATGGTAATGGTAATTTTTCTATTGGCAGGCAGAATTGGAACATGAAATTTAAGGATGCTACCTTTGCTGCTCAAGCACCGGCTGAGTTTGCAGAACAACCAAGCCTAGCTGCCAGAGGTGTTGTAGAACTTTCAAGGAAATATTGTGTTGATGATGGTGGTTCATGCCACTTAGGTTTCAAGAATGAAAGGTTGTAACATGGGCAATCATTTCCTGGAGATGGTAATGGTAATATTTCTATTGGCAGGCAGAATTGGAACATGAAATTTAAGGATGCTACCTCTGCTGCTAAAGTAGTAACTGAGTTTGCAGAACATACTAGCCTAGCTGCCAGAGCTGTTGTAGAACTTTCAAGGCAATATTGTGTTGATGATGGTGGTTCATGCCACTTAGGTTTCAAGGATGAAAGGTTGGAACATGGGCAAGCATTTCTTGGAGATGGTAATGGTAATTTTTGGGTTGGCAAGCAGAATTGGAACATGAAATTTAAGGATGCTACCTATGCTGCTCAAGCAACGGCTGCATTTGGAGAAAATGCAAGCCTAGCTGCCAGAGCTGTTGGAGAACTTTCAAGGCAATATTGTGTTAATGATGGTGGTTCATGCCACTTAGGTTTCAAGGATGAAAGGTTGGAACATGGGCAATTATTTCCTGGAGAAGGTAATGCTAATTTTTCTATTGGCAGGCAGAATTGAAACATGAAATTTAAGGATGCTACCTCTGCTTCTCAAGCAGCAGCTGAGGTTGCAGAACAACCAAGCCTAGCTGCCAAAGCTGTTGTAGAACTTTCAAGGCAATATTGTGTTGATGATGGTGGTTCATGCCACTTAGGTTTCAAGGATGAAAGGTTGTAACATGGGCAATCATTTCCTAGAGATGGTAATGGTAATTTTTCATTGGCAGGCAGAATTGAAACATGAAATTTAAGGATGCTACCTCTGCTGCTAAAGTAGTGACTGAGTTTGCAGAATATGCAAGCCTAGCTGCCAGAGCTGTTGTAGAACTTTCAAGGCAATATTGTGTTGATGATGGTGGTTCATGCCACTTAGGTTTCAAGGATGAAAGATTGGAACATGGGCAAGCATTTCCTGGACATGGTAATGGTAATTTTTGTGTTGGCAAGCAGAATTGGAACATGAAATTTAAGGATGCTACCTATGCTGGTCAAGCAACGGCTGAGTTTGGAGAACATGCAAGCCTAGCTGCCAGAGCTGTTGGAGATCTTTCAAGGCAATATTGTGTTGATGATGGTGGTTCATGCCACTTAGGTTTCAAGGATGAAAGGTTGGAACATGGGCAATCATTTCCTGGAGATGGTAATGGTAATTTTTCTATTGGCAGGCAGAATTGGAACATGAAATTTAAGGATGCTACCTCTGATGCTAAAGTAGTGACTGAGTTTGCAGAACATGCAAGCATAGCAGCCAGAGCTGTTGTAGAACTTTCAAGGCAATACTATGTTGATGATGGTAGTTCATGCCACTTAGGTTTCAAGGATGAAACGTTGGAAATGGGCAAACATTTCCTGGAGATGCTAATGGTAATTTTTCTGATGGCAGGTATAATTGGAACATGAAATTTAAGGATGCTACCTACGCTGCTCAAGCAACGGCTGAGTTTGGAGAACATGCAAGCCTAGCTGCCAGAGCTGTGGGAGAACTTTCAAGGCAATATTGTGTTGATGATGGTGGTTCATGCCACTTAGGTTTCAAGGATGAAAGGTTGGAACATGGGCAATCATTTCCTGCAGATGGTAATGGTAATTTTTCTATTGGCAGGTAGAATTGGAACATGAAATTTAAGGAAGCTACCTCTGCTGCTAAAGTAGCGATTGAGTTTGCAGAACATGCAAGCCTAGCAGCCAGAGCTGTTGTAGAAATTTCAAGGCAATACTGTGTTGATGATGGTGGTTCATGCCACTTAGTTTTCAAGGATGAAATATTGGAACATGGGCAATCATTTCCTAGAGATGGTAATTTTTCTGTTGGCAAGCAGAATTGGAACATGAAATTTAAGGATGCTACCTCTGTTGCTCAAGTAGCGGCTGAGTTTGCAGATCATGCAAGCCTAGCTTGCAGAGCTGTTGTAGAACTTTCAAGGCAATATTGTGTTGATGATGGTGGCTCATGCCACTTAGGTTTCAAGGATAAAAGGTTGGAACATGGGCAATCATTTCCTAGAGATGGTAAAGTTTCTATTGGCAGGCAGAATTGGAACATGAAATTTAAGGATGCTACCTCTGCTGCTCAACCAGCGGCTGAGTTTGCAGAACATGCAAGCCTAGCTGCCAGAGCTATTGTAGAACTTTCAAGGCAATATTGTGTTGATGATGGTGGTTCATGCCACTTAGGTTTCAAGGATGAAAAGTTGGAACATGGGAAATCATTTCCTGGAGATGGTAATTTTTTTGTTGGCAAGCAGAATTGGAACATGAAATTTAAGGATGCTACCTCTGCTGCTCAAGTAGTGGCTGAGTTTGCAGATCAAGCAAGCCTAGCTTGCAGAGCTATTGTAGAACTTTCAAGGCAATATTGTGTTGATTATGGTGGTTCATGCCACTTAGGTTTCAAGGATAAAAGGTTGGAACATGGGCAATCATTTCCTGGAGATGGTAAAGTTTCTATTGGTAGGCAGAATTGGAACGTGAAATTTAAGGATGCTACCTCTGCTGCTCAACCAGCGGCTGAGTTTGCAGAACATGCAAGCCTAGCTGCCAGAGCTATTGTAGAACTTTCAAGGCAATATTGTGTTGATGATGGTGGTTCATGCCACTTAGGTTTCAAGGATGAAAAGTTGGAAAAAGGGAAATCATTTCCTGGAGATGGTAATTTTTCTGTTGGCAAGCAGAATTGGAACATGAAATTTAAGGATGCTACCTCTGCTGCTCAAGTAGTGGCTGAGTTTGCAGATCATGCAAGCCTAGCTGCCACAGCTATTGTAGAATTTCAAGGCAATATTGTGTTGATGATGGTGGGTCATGCCACTTAGGTTTCTAGGATAAAAGGTTGGAACATGAAATTTCATGATGCTACCTCTATTGCTCAAGTAGCGGCTGAGTTTGCAGAACATGCAAGCCTAGCTGCCAGAGCTGTTGTAGAACTTTCAAGGCAATACTGTGTTGATGATGGTGGTTCATGCCACTTAGGTTTCAAGGATGAAAGGTTGGAAAATGGGAAATCATTTCCTGGAGATGGTAATGGTAATTTTTCTAATGGCAGGTAGAATTGGAACATAAAATTTAAGGATGCTACCTCTGCTGCTCAAGCAACGGCTGAGTTTGCAGAACATCAAAGCCTAGCTGCCAGAGCTGTTGTGGAACTTTCAAGGCAATATTGTGTTGATGATGGTGGTTCATGCCACTTAGGTTTCAAGGATGAAAGGTTGGAACTTTGGCAATCATTTCCTGGAGATGGTAATGGTAATTTTTCTATTGGCAGGCAGAATTGGAACATGAAATTTAAGGATGCTACCTATGCTGCACAAATAGCGACTGAGTTTGCAGAACATGCAAGCCTAGCTGCCAGAGCTGTTGTAGAACTTTCAAGGCAATACTGTGTTGATGATGGTGGTTCATGCCACTTAGTTTTCAAGGATTAATGGTTGTAACATGGGCAATCATTTCCTTGAGATGGTAATGATAATTCTTCTGTTGGCAGGCAGAATTGGAACATGAAATTTAAGGATGCTACCTCTGCTGCTCAAGTAGCGACTGAGTTTGCAGAACATGCAAGCCTAGCTGCCAGAGCGGTTGTAGAACTTTCAAGGCAATACTGTGTTGATGATGGTGGTTCATGCCAGTTAGGTTTCAAGGATGAAAGGTTGGAAAATGGGCAATCATTTCCTGGAGTTGGTAATGGTAATTTTTCTGATGGCAGGTAGAATTGGAATATGAAATTTAAGGATGCTACCTCTGCTGCTCAAGCAACGGCTTAGTTTGCAGTCAATCCAAGCCTAGCTGCCATAGCTATTGTAGAACTTTCAAGGCAATATTGTGTTGATGATGGTGGTTCATGCCACTTAGGTTTCAAGGATGAAAGGTTGGAACATGGGAAATCGTTTCCTGGATAAGGTAATGGTAATTTTTCTATTGGCAGGCAGAATTGGAACATGAAATTTAAGGATGCTACCTCTGCTACACTAGTAGCGACTGAGTTTGCAGAACATGCAAGCCTAGCTGCCAGAGCTGTTGTAGAACTTTCAAGGCAATACTGTGTTGATGATAGTGGTTCATGCCACTTAGTTTCCAAGGATGAATGATTGGAACATGGGCAATGATATCCTTGAGATGGTAATGATAATTTTTCTGTTGGCAGGCAGAATTGGAACATGAAATTTAAGGGTGCTACCTCTGCTGCTCAAGTAGCGACTGAGTTTGCAGAACATCCTAGCCTAGCTGCCAGAGCTGTTATAGAACATTTAAGGCAATATAGTGTAGATGATGGTGGTTCATGCCACTTAGGTTTCAAGGATGAAAGTATGGAACATGGGCAATCATTTCCTGGAGATGGTAATGGTAATTTTTGTATTGGCAGGCTGAATGGGAACATGAAATTTAAGGATGCTACCTCTGCTGATCAAGTAGCAACTGAGTTTGCAGAACATGCAAGCGTAGCTCCTAGAGCTGTTGTAGAACTTTCAAGGCAATACTGTGTTGATGATGGTGGTTCATGCCACTTAGGTTTCAAGGATGAAAGGTTGGAACATGGGCAATCATTTCCTAGAGATGGTAATTTTTCTGTTGGCAAGCAGAATTGGAACATGAAATTTATGGATGCTACCTCTGTTGCTCAAGTAGCGGCTGAGTTTGCAGATCATGCAAGCCTAGATGCCAGAGCTGTTGTAGAACTTTCAAGGCAATATTGTGTTGATGATGGTGGTTCATGCCACTTAGGTTTCAAGGATGAAAGGTTGGAACCTGGGCAGTCATTTCCTGGAGATGGTAATGGTAATTTTTCTATTGGCAGGTAGAATTGGAACATAAAATTTAAGGATGCTACATCTGCTGCTCAAGCAACGGCTGAGTTTGCAGAACATCCAAGCCTAGCTGCCAGAGCTATTGTGGAACTTTCAAGGCAATATTATGTTGATGATTGTGGTTCATGCCACTTAGGTTTCAAGGATGAAAGGTTGGAACCTGGGCAATCATTTCCTGGAGATGGTAATGGTAATTTTTCTATTGGCAGGCAGAATTGGAACATGAAATTTAAGGATGCTACCTATGCTGCTCAAGTAGCGATTGAGTTTGCAGAACATGCAAGCCTAACTGCCAGAGCAGTTGTAGAACTTTCAAGGCAATACTGTGTTGATGATGGTGGTTCATGCCACTTAGTTTTCAAGGATTAAAGGTTGGAACATGGGCAATCATTTCCTGGAGATGGGAGTGGTAATATTTCTATTGGCAGGCAGAATTGGAACATGAAATTTAAGGATGCTACCTCTACTGCTCAAGCAACGGTTGAGTTTGCAGTCAATCCAAGCCTAGCTGCCAGAGCTGTTGTAGAACTTTCAAGGCAATATTGTGTTGATGATGCTGGTTCATGCCACTTAGATTTCAAGGATGAAAGGTTGGAACATGGGAAATCGTTTCCTGGATATGGTAATGGTAATTTTTCTATTGGCAGACAGAATTGGAACATGAAATTTAAGGATGCTACCTCTGCTGCTCAAGTAGTGACTGAGTTTGCAGAACATCCAAGCCTAGCTGCCAGAGCTGTTGTAGAACATTCAAGGTAATATTGTGTTGATGATGGTGGTTCATGCCAATTAGGTTTCAAGGATAAAAATTTGGAACATGGGCAATCATTTCCTTGAGATGGTATTGGTAATTTTTCTATTGGCAGGCAGTATTGGAACATGAAATTTAAGGATGCTACCTCTGCTGCTCTTGCAGCGGCTGAGTTTGGAGACCATGCAAGCCTAGCTGCCAGAGCTATTGGAGAATTTTCAAGGCAATTGATGATGGTGGTTCATGCCACTTAGGTTTCAAGGATGAAAGGTTGGAACATGGGCAAGCATTTCCTGGAGATGGTAATGGTAATTTTTGTGTTGGCAAGCAGAATTGGAACATGAAATTTAAGGGTGCTTCCTATGTTGGTCAAGCAACGGCTGAGTTTGGAGAACATGCAAGCCTAGCTGCCAGAGCTGTTGGAGAACTTTCAAGGCAATATTGTGTTGATGATGGTGGTTCATGCCTCTTAGGTTTCAAGGATGAAAGGTTGGAACATGGGCAATCATTTCCTGGAGATGGTAATGGTAATTTTTCTATTGGCAGGCAGAATTGGAACATGAAATTTAAGGATGCTACCTATGCTGCTCAAGCAACGGCTGCGTTTGCAGAACATCCAAGCCTAGCTGCCAGAGCTGTTGTAGAACATTCAAGGCAATATTGTGTTGATGATGGTGGTTCATGCCACTTAGGTTTCAAGGATAAAAATTTGGAACATGGGCAATCATTTCCTTGAGATGGTATTGGTAATTTTTCTATTGGCAGGCAGTATTGGAACATGAAATTTAAGGATGCTACCTCTGCTGCTCTTGCAGCGGCTGAGTTTGGAGACCATGCAAGCCTGGCTGCCAGAGCTAGTGGAGAATTTTCAAGGCAATTGATGATGGTGGTTCATGCCACTTAGGTTTCAAGGATGAAAGGTTGGAACATGGGCAAGCATTTCCTGGAGATGGTAATGGTAATTTTTGTGTTGGCAAGCAGAATTGGAACATGAAATTTAAGGGTGCTACCTATGTTGGTCAAGCAACGGCTGAGTTTGGAGAACATGCAAGCCTAGCTGCCAGAGCTGTTGGAGAACTTTCAAGGCAATATTGTGTTGATGATGGTGGTTCATGCCTCTTAGGTTTCAAGGATGAAAGTTTGGAACATGGGCAATCATTTCCTGGAGATGGTAATGGTAATTTTTCTATTGGCAGGCAGAATTGGAACATGAAATTTAAGGATGCTACCTCTGATGCTAAAGTAGTGACTGAGTTTGCAGAACATGCAAGCGTAGCAGCCAGAGCTGTTGTAGAACTTTCAAGGCAATACTGTGTTGATGATGGTGGTTCATGCCACTTAGGTTTCAAGGAAGAAATGTTGGAAATGGGAAAACATTTCCTGGAGATGGTAATGGTAATTTTTCTGATGGCAGGTAGAATTGGAACATGAAATTTAAGGATGCTACCTATGCTGCTCAAGCAACGGCTGAGTTTGGAGAACATGCAAGCCTAGCTGCCAGAGTTGTTGTAGAAATTTCAAGGCAATACTGTGTTGATGATGGTGGTTCATGCCACTTAGGTTTCAAGGATGAAAGGTTGGAACATGGGCAATCATTTCCTGGAGATGGTAATGGTAATGTTTCTATTGGCAGGCTGAATTGGAACATGAAATTGAAGGATGCTACCTCTGCTGCTCAAGCACCGGCTGAGTTTGCAGAACAACCAAGCCTAGCTGCCAGAGGTGTTGTAGAACTTTCAAGGAAATATTGTGTTGATGATGGTGGTTCATGCCACTTAGGTTTCAAGAATGAAAGGTTGTAACATGGGCAATCATTTCCTGGAGATGGTAATGGTAATATTTCTATTGGCAGGCAGAATTGGAACATGAAATTTAAGGATGCTACCTCTGCTGCTAAAGTAGTGACTGAGTTTGCAGAACATACTAGCCTAGCTGCCAGAGCTGTTGTAGAACTTTCAAGGCAATATTGTGTTGATGATGGTGGTTCATGCCACTTAGGTTTCAAGGATGAAAGGTTGGAACATGGGCAAGCATTTCTTGGAGATGGTAATGGTAATTTTTGGGTTGGCAAGCAGAATTGGAACATGAAATTTAAGGATGCTACCTATGCTGCTCAAGCAACGGCTGCGTTTGGAGAACATGCAAGCCTAGCTGCCAGAGCTGTTGGAGAACTTTCAAGGCAATATTGTGTTGATGATGGTGGTTCATGCCACTTAGGTTTCAAGGATGAAAGGCTGGAACATGGGCAATCATTTCCTGGAGAAGGTAATGCTAATTTTTCTATTGGCAGGCAGAATTCGAACATGAAATTTAAGGATGCTACCTCTGCTTCTCAAGCAGCAGCTGAGGTTGCAGAACAACCAAGCCTAGCTGCCAAAGCTGTTGTAGAACTTTCAAGGCAATATTGTGTTGATGATGGTGGTTCATGCCACTTAGGTTTCAAGGATGAAAGGTTGTAACATGGGCAATCATTTCCTAGAGATGGTAATGGTAATTTTTCTATTGGCAGGCAGAATTGAAACATGAAATTTAAGGATGCTACCTCTGCTGCTAAAGTAGTGACTTAGTTTGCAGAACATGCAAGCCTAGCTGCCAGAGCTGTTGTAGAACTTTCAAGGCAATATTGTGTTGATGATGGTGGTTCATGCCACTTAGGTTTCAAGGATGAAAGATTGGAACATGGGCAAGCATTTCCTGGACATGGTAATGGTAATTTTTGTGTTGGCAAGCAGAATTGGAACATGAAATTTAAGGATGCTACCTATGCTGGTCAAGCAACGGCTGAGTTTGGAGAACATGCAAGCCTAGCTGCCAGAGCTGTTGGAGAACTTTCAAGGCAATATTATGTTGATGATGGTGGTTCATGCCACTTAGGTTTCAAGGATGAAAGGTTGGAACATGGGCAATCATTTCCTGGAGATGGTAATGGTAATTTTTCTATTGGCAGGCAGAATTGGAACATGAAATTTAAGGATGCTACCTCTGATGCTAAAGTAGTGACTGAGTTTGCAGAACATGCAAGCATAGCAGCCAGAGCTGTTGTAGAACTTTCAAGGCAATACTGTGTTGATGATGGTGGTTCATGCCACTTAGGTTTCAAGGATGAAATGTTGGAAATGGGCAAACATTTCCTGGAGATGGTAATGGTAATTTTTCTGATGGCAGGTATAATTGGAACATGAAATTTAAGGATGCTACCTATGCTGCTCAAGCAACGGCTGAGTTTGGAGAACATGCAAGCCTAGCTGCCAGAGCTGTGGGAGAACTTTCAAGGCAATATTGTGTTGATGATGGTGGTTCATGCCACTTAGGTTTCAAGGATGAAAGTTTGGAACATGGGCAATCATTTCCTGCAGATGGTAATGGTAATTTTTCTATTGGCAGGTAGAATTGGAACATGAAATTTAAGGAAGCTACCTCTGCTGCTAAAGTAGCGATTGAGTTTGCAGAACATGCAAGCCTAGCAGCCAGAGCTATTGTAGAAATTTCAAGGCAATACTGTGTTGATGATGGTGGTTCATGCCATATAGTTTTAAAGGATGAAAGGTTGGAACATGGGCAAGCATTTCCTGGAGTTGGTAATGGTAATTTTTGTGTTGGCAAGCAGAATTGGAACATGAAATTTAAGGATGCTACCGATGCTGGTCAAGCAACGACTGAGTTTGGAGAACATGCAAGCCTAGCTGCCAGAGCTGTTGGAGAACTTTCAAGGCAATATTGTGTTGATGATGGTGGTTCATGCCACTTAGGTTTCAAGGATGAAAGGTTGGAACATGGGCAAGCATTTCCTGGAGATGGTAATGGTAATTTTTGTGTTGGCAAGCAGAATTGGAACATGCAATTTAAGGATGCTACCTATGCTGGTCAAGCAACGGCTGAGTTTGGAGAACATGCAAGCCTAGCTGCCCGAGCTGTTGGAGAACTTTCAAGGCAATATTGTGTTGATGATGGTGGTTCATGCCACTTAGGTTTCAAGGATGAAAGGTTGGAACATGGGCAATCGTTTCCTGGAGATGGTAATGGTAATTTTTCTGATGGCAGGTATAATTGGAACATGAAATTTTAGGATTCTACCTCTGATGCTAAAGTAGTGACTGAGTTTGCAGAACATGCAAGCGTAGCAGCCAGAGTTGTTGTTGAACTTTCAAGGCAATACTGTGTTGATGATGGTGGTTCATGCCACTTAGGATTCAAGGATGAAACGTTGGAAATGGGCAAACATTTCCTGGAGATTGTAATGGTAATTTTTCTATTGGCAGGCAGAATTGGAACATGAAATTTTAGGATGCTACCTCTGATGCTAAAGTAGTGACTGAGTTTGCAGAACATGCAAGCGTAGCAGCCAGAGTTGTTGTAGAACTTTCAAGGCAATACTGTGTTGATGATGGTGGTTCATGCCACTTAGGATTCAAGGATGAAACGTTGGAAATGGGCAAACATTTCCTGGAGATGGTAATAGTAATTTTTCTGATGGCAGGTATAATTGGAACTTTAAATTTAATGATGCTGCCTATGCTGCTCAAGCAGCGGCTGAGTTTGGAGAACATGCAAGCCTAGCTGCCAGAGGTGTTGTAGAACTTTCAAGGCAATATTGTGTTGATGATGGTGGTTCATGCCACTTAGGTTTCAAGGATGAAATGTTGTAACATGGGCAAGCATTTCCTGGAGATGGTAATGGTAATTTTTCTATTGGCAGGCAGAATTGGAACATGAAATTTAAGGAAGCTACCTCTGCTGCTAAAGTAGCGATTGAGTTTACAGAACATGCAAGCCTAGCAGCCAGAGCTGTTGTAGAAATTTCAAGGCAATACTGTGTTGATGATGGTGGTTCATGCCACTTAGGTTTCAAGGATGAAAAGTTGGAACTTGGGCAATCATTTCCTGGAGATGGTAATGGTAATTTTTCTATTGGCAGGCAGAATTGGAACATGAAATTTAAGGATGCTACCTCTGCTGCTCCAGCAGCGGCTGAGTTTGCAGAACAACCAAGCCTAGCTGCCAAAGGTGTTGTAGAAATTTCAAGGTAATATTGTGTTGATGATGGTGGTTCATGCCACTTAGGTTTCAAGGATGAAATGTTGTAACATGGGCAATCATTTCCTAGAGATGGTAATGGTAATTTTTCTATTGGCAGGCAGAATTGGAACATGAAATTTAAGGATGCTACCTCTGCTGCTAAAGTAGTGACTGAGTTTGCAGAACATGCAAGCCTAGCTGCCAGAGCTGTTGTAGAACTTTCAAGGCAATATTGTGTTAATGATGGTTGTTCATGCCACTTAGGTTTCAAGGATGAAAGGTTGGAACATGGGCGAGCATTTCCTGGAGATGTTAATTTTTCGGTTGGCAAGCAAAATTGGAACATGAAATTTAAGGATGCTACCTCTGCTTCTCAAGCAGCGGATGAGTTTGCAGAACATGCAAGCCTAGCTGCCAGAGCTGTTGTATGAATTTCAAGACAATATTGTGTTGATGATGGTGGTTCATGCCACTTAGGTTTCAAGGATGAAAGGTTGTAACATGGGCAATCATTTCCTAGAGATGATAATGGTAAATTTTCTATTGGCATGCAGAATTGGAACATGATATTTAAGGATGCTACCTCTTCTGCTAATGTAGTGACTGAGTTTGCAGAACATGCAAGCCTAGCTGCCAGAGCTGTTGAAGAACTTTCAAGGCAATATTATGTTGATGATGGTGGTTCATGCCACTTAGGTTTCAAGGTTGAAAGGTTGGAACATGGGCAAGCATTTCCTGGAGATGGTAATGGTAATTTTTATGTTGGCAAGCAGAATTGGAACATGAAATTTAAGGATGCTACCTATGCTGGTCAAGCAACGGCTGAGTTTGTAGAACATGCAAGCCTAGCTGCCAGAGCTGTTGGAGAACTTTCAAGGCAATATTGTGTTGATGATGGTGGTTCATGCCTCTTAGGTTTCAAGGATGAAAGGTTGGAACATGGGCAATCATTTCCTGGAGATGGTAATGGTAATTTTTCTATTGGCAGGCAGAATTAGAACATGAAATTTAAGGATGCTACCTCTGATGCTAAAGTAGTGGCTGAGTTTGCAGAACATGCAAGCGTAGCAGCCAGAGCTGTTGTAGAGCTTTCAAGGCAATACTGTGCTGATGATGGTGGTGGTTCATGCCACTTAGGTTTCAAGGATGAAACATTGGAAATGGGCAAACATTTCCTGGAGATGGTAATGGTAATTTTTCTGATGGCAGGTATAATTGAAACTAGAAATTTAAGGACGCTACCTATGCTGCTCAAGCAACGACTGAGTTTGGAGAACATGCAAGCCTAGCTGCCAGAGGTGTTGTAGAACTTTCAAGGCAATATTGTGTTGATGATGGTGGTTCATGCCACTTAGGTTTCAAGGATGAAATGTTGTAACATGGGCAAGCATTTCATGGAGATGGTAATGGTAATTTTTCTATTGGCAGGCAGAATTGGAACATGAAATTTAAGGAAGCTACCTCTGCTGCTAAAGTAGCGATTGAGTTTGCAGAACATGCAAGCCTAGCAGCCAGAGCTGTTGTAGAAATTTCAAGGCAATACTATGTTGATGATGGTGGTTCATGCCACTTAGGTTTCAAGGATGAAAGGTTGGAACTTGGGCAATCATTTCCTGGAGATGGTAATGGTAATTTTTCTATTGGCAGGCAGAATTGGAACATGAAATTTAAGGATGCTACCTCTGCTGCTCAAGCAGCTGCTGAGTTTGCAGAACAACCAAGCCTAGCTGCCAGAGGTGTTGTAGAAATTTCAAGGCAATATTGTGTTGATGATGGTGGTTCATGCCACTTAGGTTTCAAGGATGAAATGTTGTAACATGGGCAATCATTTCCTAGAGATGGTAATGGTAATTTTTCTATTGGCAGGCAGAATTGGAACTTGAAATTTAAGGATGCTACCTCTGCTGCTAAAGTAGTGACTGAGTTTGCAGAACAAGCAAGCGTAGCAGCCAGAGCTGTTGTAGAACTTTCAAGGCAATACTGTGTTGATGATGGTGGTTCATGCCACTTAGGTTTCAAGGATGAAACGTTGGAAATAGGCAAACATTTCCTGGAGATGTTAATTTTTCGGTTGGCAAGCAAAATTAGAACATGAAATTTAAGGATGCTACCTCTGCTTCTCAAGCAGCGGATGAGTGTGCAGAACATGCAAGCCTAGCTGCCAGAGCTGTTGTATAAATTTCAAGGCAATACTGTGCTGATGATGGTGGTTCATGCCACTTAGGTTTCAAGGATGAAACGTTGGAAATGGGCAAACATTTCCTGGAGATGGTAATGGTAATTTTTCTGATGGCAGGTATAATTGGAACTTGAAATTTAAGGACGCTACCTATGCTGCTCAAGCAACGACTGAGTTTGGAGAACATGCAAACCTAGCTGCCAGAGGTGTTGTAGAACTTTCAAGGCAATATTGTGTTGATGATGGTGGTTCATGCCACTTAGGTTTCAAGGATGAAATGTTGTAACATGGGCAAGCATTTCATGGAGATGGTAATGGTAATTTTTCTATTGGCAGGAAGAATTGGAACATGAAATTTAAGGAAGCTACCTCTGCTGCTAAAGTAGCGATTGAGTTTGCAGAACATGCAAGCCTAGCAGCCAGAGCTGTTGTAGAAATTTCAAGGCAATACTGTGTTGATGATGGTGGTTCATGCCACTTAGGTTTCAAGGATGAAAGGTTGGAACTTGGGCAATCATTTCCTGGAGATGGTAATGGTAATTTTTCTATTGGCAGGCAGAATTGGAACATGAAATTTAAGGATGCTACCTCTGCTGCTCAAGCAGCGGCTGAGTTTGCAGAACAACCAAGCCTAGCTGCCAAAGGTGTTGTAGAAATTTCAAGGTAATATTGTGTTGATGATGGTGGTTCATGCCACTTAGGTTTCAAGGATGAAATGTTGTAACATGGGCAATCATTTCCTAGAGATGGTAATGGTAATTTTTCTATTGGCAGGCAGAATTGGAACATGAAATTTAAGGATGCTACCTCTGCTGCTAAAGTAGTGACTGAGTTTGCAGAACATGCAAGCCTAACTGCCAGAGCTGTTGTAGAACTTTCAAGGCAATATTGTGTTAATGATGGTTGTTCATGCCACTTAGGTTTCAAGGATGAAAGGTTGGAACATGGGCGAGCATTTCCTGGAGATGTTAATTTTTCGGTTGGCAAGCAAAATTGGAACATGAAATTTAAGGATGCTACCTCTGCTTCTCAAGCAGCGGATGAGTTTGCAGAACATGCAAGCCTAGCTGCCAGAGCTGTTGTATAAATTTCAAGGCAATATTGTGTTGATGATGGTGGTTCATGCCACTTAGGTTTCAAGGATGAAAGGTTGTAACATGGGCAATCATTTCCTAGAGATGGTAATGGTAATTTTTCTATTGGCATGCAGAATTGGAACATGAAATTTAAGGATGCTACCTCTTCTGCTAATGTAGTGACTGAGTTTGCAGAACATGCAAGCCTAGCTGCCAGAGCTGTTGAAGAACTTTCAAGGCAATATTATGTTGATGATGGTGGTTCATGCCACTTAGGTTTCAAGGATGAAAGGTTGGAACATGGGCAAGCATTTCCTGAAGATGGTAATGGTAATTTTTGTGTTGGCAAGCAGAATTGGAACATGAAATTTAAGGATGCTACCTATGCTGGTCAAGCAACGGCTGAGTTTGGAGAACATGCAAGCCTAGCTGCTAGAGCTGTTGGAGAACTTTCAAGGCAATATTGTGTTGATGATGGTGGTTCATGCCTCTTAGGTTTCAAGGATGAAAGGTTGGAACATGGGCAATCATTTCCTGGAGATGGTAATGGTAATTTTTCTATTGGCAGGCAGAATTAGAACATGAAATTTAAGGATGCTACCTCTGATGCTAAATTAGTGACTGAGTTTGAAGAACAAGCAAGCGTAGAAGCCAGAGCTGTTGTAGAACTTTCAAGGCAATACTGTGTTGATGATGGTGGTTCATGCCACTTGGGTTTCAAGGATGAAACGTTAGAAATGGGCAAACATTTCCTGGAGATGGTAATGGTAATTTTTCTGATAGCAGGTAGAATTGAAACATGAAATTTAAGGATGCTACCTATGCTGCTCAAGCAACGGCTGAGTTTGGAGAACATGCAAGCCTAGCTGGCAGAGCTGTTGTAGAAATTTCAAGGCAATACTGTGTTGATGATGGTGGTTCATGCCACTTAGGTTTCAAGGATGAAAGGTTGGAATATGGGCAATCATTTCCTGGAGATGGTAATGGTAATTTTTCTATTGGCAGGCAGAATTGGAACATGAAATTTAAGGATGCTACCTCTACTGCTCAAGCAGCGGCTGAGTTTGCAGAACAACCAAGCCTAGCTGCCAGAGGTGTTGTTGAACTTTCGAGGCAATATTGTGTTGATGATGGTAGTTCATGCCACTTAGGTTTCAAGGATGAAATGTTGTAACATGGGCAATCATTTCCTGGAGATGGTAATGGTAACTTTTCTATTGGCAGGCAGAATTGGAACATGAAATTTAAGGATGCTACCTCTGCAGCTAAAGTAGTGACTGAGTTTGCAGAACATGCAAGCCTAGCTGCCAGAGTTATTGTAGAACTTTCAAGGCAATATTGTGTTAATGATGGTGGTTCATGCCACATAGGTTTCAAGGATGAAAGGTTGGAACATGGGCAAGCATTTCCTGGAGATGTTAATTTTTCGTTTAGCAAGTAAAATTGGAACATGAAATTTAAGGATGCTACCTCTGCTTCTCAACCAGCGGATGAGTTTGCAGAACATGCAAGCCTAGCTGCCAGAGCTGTTGTATTAATTTCAAGGCAATATTGTGTTAATGATGAGGGTTCATGCCACTTAGGTTTCAAGGATGAAAGGTTGGAACATGGGCAATCATTTCCTGGAGATGGTAATTCTTCGGTTGGCAAGCAGAATTGGAACTTGAAATTTAAGGATGCTACCTCTGCTTCTCAAGCAGCAGATGAGGTTGCAGAACATGCAAGCCTAGCTGCTAGAGCTGTTGTATAACTTTCAAGGCAATATTGTGTTGATGATGGTGGTTCATGCCACTTAGGTTTCAAGGATGAAAGATTGGAACATGGGCAAGCATTTCCGGGAGATGGTAATTTTTCTGTTGGTAAATAGAATTGGAACATGAAATTTAAGGATGCTACCTCTGCTGCTCAAGCAGCTGCTGAGTTTGCAGAACAACCAAGCCTAGCTGCCAGAGGTGTTATAGAAATTTCAAGGCAATATTGTGTTGATGATGGTGGTTCATGCCACTTAGGTTTCAAGGATGAAATGTTGTAACATGGGCAATCATTTCCTAGAGATGGTAATGGTAATTTTTCTATTGGCAGGCAGAATTGGAACTTGAAATTTAAGGATGCTACCTCTGCTGCTAAAGTAGTGACTGAGTTTGCAGAACAAGCAAGCGTAGCAGCCAGAGCTGTTGTAGAACTTTCAAGGCAATACTGTGTTGATGATGGTGGTTCATGGCACTTAGGTTTCAAGGATGAAACGTTGGAAATAGGCAAACATTTCCTGGAGATGTTAATTTTTCGGTTGGCAAGCAAAATTGGAACATGAAATTTAAGGATGCTACCTCTGCTTCTCAAGCAGCGGATGAGTGTGCAGAACATGCAAGCCGAGCTGCCAGAGCTGTTGTATAAATTTCAAGGCAATACTGTGCTGATGATGGTGGTTCATGCCACTAAGGTTTCAAGGATGAAACGTTGGAAATGGGCAAACATTTCCTGGAGATGGTAATGGTAATTTTTCTGATGGCAGGTATAATTGGAACTTGAAATTTAAGGACGCTACCTATGTTGCTCAAGCAACGACTGAGTTTGGAGAACATGCAAGCCTAGCTGCCAGAGGTGTTGTAGAACTTTCAAGGCAATATTGTGTTGATGATGGTGGTTCATGCCACTTAGGTTTCAAGGATGAAATGTTGTAACATGGGCAAGCATTTCATGGAGATGGTAATGGTAATTTTTCTATTGGCAGGAAGAATTGGAACATGAAATTTAAGGAAGCTACCTCTGCTGCTAAAGTAGCAATTGAGTTTGCAGAACATGCAAGCCTAGCAGCCAGAGCTGTTGTAGAAATTTCAAGGCAATACTGTGTTGATGATGGTGGTTCATGCCACTTAGGTTTCAACGATGAAAGGTTGGAACTTGGGCAATCATTTCCTGGAGATGGTAATGGTAATTTTTCTATTGGCAGGCAGAATTGGAACATGAAATTTAAGGATGCTACCTCTGCTGCTCAAGCAGCGGCTGAGTTTGCAGAACAACCAAGCCTAGCTGCCAAAGGTGTTGTAGAAATTTCAAGGTAATATTGTGTTGATGATGGTGGTTCATGCCACTTAGGTTTCAAGGATGAAATGTTGTAACATGGGCAATCATTTCCTAGAGATGGTAATGGTAATTTTTCTATTGGCAGGCAGAATTGGAACATGAAATTTAAGGATGCTACCTCTGCTGCTAAAGTAGTGACTGAGTTTGCAGAACATGCAAGCCTAACTGCCAGAGCTGTTGTAGAACTTTCAAGGCAATATTGTGTTAATGATGGTTGTTCATGCCACTTAGGTTTCAAGGATGAAAGGTTGGAACATGGGCGAGCATTTCCTGGAGATGTTAATTTTTCGGTTGGCAAGCAAAATTGGAACATGAAATTTAAGGATGCTACCTCTGCTTCTCAAGCAGCGGATGAGTTTGCAGAACATGCAAGCCTAGCTGCCAGAGCTGTTGTATAAATTTCAAGGCAATATTGTGTTGATGATGGTGGTTCATGCCACTTAGGTTTCAAGGATGAAAGGTTGTAACATGGGCAATCATTTCCTAGAGATGGTAATGGTAATTTTTCTATTGGCATGCAGAATTGGAACATGAAATTTAAGGATGCTACCTCTTCTGCTAATGTAGTGACTGAGTTTGCAGAACATGCAAGCCTAGCTGCCAGAGCTGTTGAAGAACTTTCAAGGCAATATTATGTTGATGATGGTGGTTCATGCCACTTAGGTTTCAAGGATGAAAGGTTGGAACATGGGCAAGCATTTCCTGGAGATGGTAATGGTAATTTTTGTGTTGGCAAGCAGAATTGGAACATGAAATTTAAGGATGCTACCTATGCTGGTCAAGCAACGGCTGAGTTTGGAGAACATGCAAGCCTAGCTGCCAGAGCTGTTGGAGAACTTTCAAGGCAATATTGTGTTGATGATGGTGGTTCATGCCTCTTAGGTTTCAAGGATGAAAGGTTGGAACATGGGCAATCATTTCCTGGAGATGGTAATGGTAATTTTTCTATTGGCAGGCAGAATTAGAACATGAAATTTAAGGATGCTACCTCTGATGCTAAATTAGTGACTGAGTTTGCAGAACAAGCAAGCGTAGAAGCCAGAGCTGTTGTAGAACTTTCAAGGCAATACTGTGTTGATGATGGTGGTTCATGCCACTTGGGTATCAAGGATGAAATGTTAGAAATGGGCAAACATTTCCTGGAGATGGTAATGGTAATTTTTCTGATAGCAGGTAGAATTGGAACATGAAATTTAAGGATGCTACCTATGCTGCTCAAGCAACGGCTGAGTTTGGAGAACATGCAAGCCTAGCTGGCAGAGCTGTTGTAGAAATTTCAAGGCAATACTGTGTTGATGATGGTGGTTCATGCCACTTAGGTTTCAAGGATGAAAGGTTGGAATATGGGCAATCATTTCCTGGAGATGGTAATGGTAATTTTTCTATTGGCAGGCAGAATTGGAACATGAAATTTAAGGATGCTACCTCTACTGCTCAAGCAGCGGCTGAGTTTGCAGAACAACCAAGCCTAGCTGCCAGAGGTGTTGTTGAACTTTCGAGGCAATATTGTGTTGATGATGGTAGTTCATGCCACTTAGGTTTCAAGGATGAAATGTTGTAACATGGGCAATCATTTCCTGGAGATGGTAATGGTAACTTTTCTATTGGCAGGCAGAATTGGAACATGAAATTTAAGGATGCTACCTCTGCAGCTAAAGTAGTGACTGAGTTTGCAGAACATGCAAGCCTAGCTGCCAGAGTTATTGTAGAACTTTCAAGGCAATATTGTGTTAATGATGGTGGTTCATGCCACTTAGGTTTCAAGGATGAAAGGTTGGAACATGGGCAAGCATTTCCTGGAGATGTTAATTTTTCGTTTAGCAAGTAAAATTGGAACATGAAATTTAAGGATGCTACCTCTGCTTCTCAACCAGCGGATGAGTTTGCAGAACATGCAAGCCTAGCTGCCAGAGCTGTTGTATTAATTTCAAGGCAATATTGTGTTAATGATGAGGGTTCATGCCACTTAGGTTTCAAGGATGAAAGGTTGGAACATGGGCAATCATTTCCTGGAGATGGTAATTCTTCGGTTGGCAAGCAGAATTGGAACTTGAAATTTAAGGATGCTACCTCTGCTTCTCAAGCAGCAGATGAGGTTGCAGAACATGCAAGCCTAGCTGCTAGAGCTGTTGTATCACTTTCAAGGCAATATTGTGTTGATGATGGTGGTTCATGCCACTTAGGTTTCAAGGATGAAAGATTGGAACATGGGCAAGCATTTCCGGGAGATGGTAATTTTTCTGTTGGTAAATAGAATTGGAACATGAAATTCAAGGATGCTACCTCTACTTCTCAAGCAGCGAATAAGTTTGCAGAACATACAAGCCTAGCTACAAGAGCTGTTGTTTAACTTTCAAGGCAATACTATGTTGATGATGGTGGTTCATGCCACTTAGGTTTAAAGGATGAAAGGTTGGAACATGGGCAATCATTTCCTGGAGATGGTAATTTTTCTATTGGCAGGCAGAATTGGAACATGAAATTTAAGGATGCTACCTCTACTGCTCAAGCAGTGGCTGAGTTTGCAGAACAACCAAGCCTAGCTGCCAGAGGTGTTGTAGAACTTTCAAGGCAATATTGTGTTGATGATGGTGGTTCATGCCACTTAGGTTTCAAGGATGAAATGTTGTAACATGGGCAATCATTTCTTGGAGATGGTAATGGTAATTTTTTTATTGGCAGGCAGAATTGGAACATGAAATTTAAGGATGCTACCTCTGCTGCTAAAGTAGTGACTGATTTTGCAGAACATGCAAGCCTAGCTGCCAGAGCTGTTGTAGAACTTTCAAGGCAATATTGTGTTGATAATGGTGGTTCATGCCACTTAGGTTTCAAGGATGAAAGGTTGGAACATGGGCAAGCATTTCCTAGTGATGGTAATGGTAATTTTTATGTTGGCAAGCAGAATTGGAACATGAAATTTAAGGATGCTACCTATGCTGGTCAAGCAACGGCTGAGTTTGGAGAACATGCAAGCCTAGCTGCCAGAGCTGTTGGAGAACTTTCAAGGCAATATTATGTTGATGATGGTGGTTCATTCCACTTAGGTTTCAAGGATGAAAGGTTGGAACATGGGCAATCATTTCCTCGAGATGGTAATGGTAATTTTTCTATTGGCAGGCAGAATTGGAACATGAAATTTAAGAATGCTACCTCTAATGCTAAAGTAATGACTGAGTTTGCAGAACATGCAAGCGTAACAACCAGAGCTGTTGTAGAACTTTCTAGGCAATACTGTGTTGATGATAGTGGTTCATGCCACTTAGGTTTCAAGGATGAAACGTTGGAAATGGGCAATCATTTCCTGGAGATGGTAATGGTAATTTTTCTGATGGCAGGTAGAATTTGAACTTGAAAGTTAAGGATGCTACCTATGATGCTCAAGCAACGGCTGAGTTTGGAGAACATGCAAGCCTAGCTGCCAGAGCTGTGGGAGAACTTTCAAGGCAATATTGTGTTGATGATGGTGGTTCATGCCACTTAGGATTCAAGGTTGAAAGGTTGTAACATGGGCAATTATTTCCTGGAGATGATAATGGTAATTTTTCTATTGGCAGGCAGAATTGGAACATGAAATTTAAGGATGCTACCTCTACTGCTAAAGTAGTGACTGAGTTTGCAGAACATGCAAGCCTAACTGCCAGAGCAGTTGTAGAACTTTCAAGGCAATATTGTGTTGATGATGGTGGTTCATGCCACTTAGGTTTCAAGGATGAAAGGTTGGAACATGGGCAAGCATTTTCTGGAGATGGTAATGGTAATTTTTGTGTTGGCAAGCAGAATTGGAACATGAATTTTAAGGATGCTACCTATGCTGGTCAAGCAACGGCTGAGTTTGGAGAGCATGCAAGCCTAGCTGCCAGAGCTGTTGGAGAACCTTCAAGGCAATATTGTGTTGATTATGGTGGTTCATGCCACTTAGGTTTCAAGGATGAAAGGGTGTAACATGGGCAATCATTTCCTCGAGATGGTAATGGTAATTTTTCTATTGGCAGGCAGAATTGGAACATGAAATTTAAGGAAGCTACCTCTGCTGCTAAAGTAGCGAGTGAGTTTGCAGAACATGCAAGCCTAGCAGCCAGAGCTGTTGTAGAAATTTCAAGGAAATACTGTGTTGATGATGGTGGTTCATGCCACTTAGGTTTCAAGTATGAAACGTTGGAAATGGGCAATCATTTCCTGGAGACGGTAATGGTAATTTTTCTGATGGCAGGTAGAATTGCGACATGAAATTTAAGGATGCTACCTATGCCGCTCAAGCAACGGCTGAGTTTGGAGAACATGCAAGCCTAGCTGCCATAGCTGTGGGAGAACTTTCAAGGCAATATTGTGTTGATGATGCTGGTACATGCCACTTAGGTTTCAAGGATGAAAGGTTGAAGCATGGGCAATCATTTCCTGCAGATGGTAATGGTAATTTTTCTATTGGCAGGCAGAATTGGAACATGAAATTTAAGGGAGCTACCTCTGCTGCTAAAGCAGCGGCTGAGTTTGCAGAACAACCAAGCCTAGCTGCCAGAGGTGTTGTAGAACTTTCAAGGCAATATTGTGTTGATGATGGTGGTTCATGCCACTTAGGTTTCAAGGATGAAATGTTGTAACATAGGCAATCATTTCCTGGAGATGGTAATGGTAATTTTTCTATTGGCAGGCAGAATTGGAACATGAAATTTAAGGATGCTACCTCTGCTGCAAAAGTAGTGACTGAGTTTGCAGAACATGCAAGCCTAGCTGCCAGAGCTGTTGTAGAACTTTCAAGGCAATATTGTGTTAATGATGGTGGTTCATGCCACTTTTGTTTCAAGGATGAAAGGTTGGAACATGGGCGAGCATTTCCTGGAGATGGTAATGGTAATTTTTGTGTTGGCAAGCAGAATTGGAACATGAAATTTAAGGATGCTACTTATGCTGGTCAAGCAACGACTGAGTTCGGAGAACATGCAAGCCTAGCTGCCAGAGCTGTTGGAGAACTTTCAAGGCAATATTGTGTTGATGATGGTGGTTCATGCCACTTAGGTTTCAAGGATGAAAGGTTGGAACATGGGCAATCATTTCCTGGAGATGGTAATGGTAATTTTTCTATTGGCATGCAGAATTGGAACATGAAATTTAAGGATGCTACCTCTGATGCTAAAGTAGTGACTGAGTTTGCAGAACATGCAAGCGTAGCAGCCAGAGCTGTTGTAGAACTTTCAAGGCAATACTGTGTTGATGATGGTGGTTCATGCCACTTAGGTTTCAAGGATGAAACGTTGGAAATGGGCAAACATTTCCTGGAGATGGTAATGGTAATTTTTCTGATGGCAGGTAGAATTGGAACATGAAATTTAAGGATGCTACCTATGCTGCTCAAGCAACGGCTGAGTTTGGAGAACATGCAAGCCTAGCTGCCAGAGCTGTGGGAGAACTTTCAAGGCAATATTGTGTTGATTATGGTGGTTCATGCCACTTAGGTTTCAAGGATGAAAGGGTGTAACATGGGCAATCATTTCCTCGAGATGGTAATGGTAATTTTTCTATTGGCAGGCAGAATTGGAACATGAAATTTAAGGAAGCTACCTCTGCTGCTAAAGTAGCGAGTGAGTTTGCAGAACATGCAAGCCTAGCAGCCAGAGCTGTTGTAGAAATTTCAAGGCAATACTGTGTTGATGATGGTGGTTCATGCCACTTAGGTTTCAAGTATGAAACGTTGGAAATGGGCAATCATTTCCTGGAGACGGTAATGGTAATTTTTCTGATGGCAGGTAGAATTGCGACATGAAATTTAAGGATGCTACCTATGCCGCTCAAGCAACGGCTGAGTTTGGAGAACATGCAAGCCTAGCTGCCATAGCTGTGGGAGAACTTTCAAGGCAATATTGTGTTGATGATGCTGGTACATGCCACTTAGGTTTCAAGGATGAAAGGTTGAAACATGGGCAATCATTTCCTGCAGATGGTAATGGTAATTTTTCTATTGGCAGGCAGAATTGGAACATGAAATTTAAGGAAGCTACCTCTGCTGCTAAAGCAGCGGCTGAGTTTGCAGAACAACCAAGCCTAGCTGCCAGATGTGTTGTAGAACTTTCAAGGCAATATTGTGTTGATGATGGTGGTTCATGCCACTTAGGTTTCAAGGATGAAATGTTGTAACATAGGCAATCATTTCCTGGAGATGGTAATGGTAATTTTTCTATTGGCAGGCAGAATTGGAACATGAAATTTAAGGATGCTACCTCTGCTGCAAAAGTAGTGACTGAGTTTGCAGAACATGCAAGCCTAGCTGCCAGAGCTGTTGTAGAACTTTCAAGGTAATATTGTGTTAATGATGGTGGTTCATGCCACTTTGGTTTCAAGGATGAAAGGTTGGAACATGGGCGAGCATTTCCTGGAGATGGTAAAGGTAATTTTTGTGTTGGCAAGCAGAATTGGAACATGAAATTTAAGGATGCTACTTATGCTGGTCAAGCAACGACTGAGTTCGGAGAACATGCAAGCCTAGCTGCCAGAGCTGTTGGAGAACTTTCAAGGCAATATTGTGTTGATGATGGTGGTTCATGCCACTTAGGTTTCAAGGATGAAAGGTTGGAACATGGGCAATCATTTCCTGGAGATGGTAATGGTAATTTTTCTATTGGCATGCAGAATTGGAACATGAAATTTAAGGATGCTACCTCTGATGCTAAAGTAGTGACTGAGTTTGCAGAACATGCAAGCGTAGCAGCCAGAGCTGTTGTAGAACTTTCAAGGCAATACTGTGTTGATGATGGTGGTTCATGCCACTTAGGTTTCAAGGATGAAACGTTGGAAATGGGCAAACATTTCCTGGAGATGGTAATGGTAATTTTTCTGATGGCAGGTAGAATTGGAACATGAAATTTAAGGATGCTTCCTATGCTGCTCAAGCAACGGCTGAGTTTGGAGAACATGCAAGCCTAGCTGCCAGAGCTGTGGGAGAACTTTCAAGGCAATATTGTGTTGATGATGGTGGTTCATGCCACTTAGGTTTCAAGGATGAAAGGTTGGAACGTGGGCAATCATTTCATGCAGATGGTAATGGTAATTTTTCTATTGGCAGGCAGAATTGGAACATGAAATTTAAGGAAGCTACCTCTGCTGCTAAAGCAGCGGCTGAGTTTGCAGAACAACCAAGCCTAGCTGCCAGAGGTGTTGTAGAACTTTCAAGGCAATATTGTGTTGATGATGGTTGTTCATTCCACTTAGGTTTCAAGGATGAAATGTTGTAACATGGGCAATCATTTCCTGGAGATGGTAATGGTAATTTTTCTATTGGCAGGCAGAATTGGAACATGAAATTTAAGGATGCTACCTCTGCTTCTAAAGTAGTGACTGAGTTTGCAGAACATGCAAGCCTAGCTGCCAGAGCTGTTGTAGAACTTTCTAGGCAATATTGTGTTAATGATGGTGGTTCATGCCACTTAGGTTTCAAGGATGAAAGGTTGGAACATGGGCGAGCATTTCCTGGAGATGTTAATTTTTCGGTTGGCAAGCAAAATTGGAACATGAAATTTAAGGATGCTACCTCTACTTCTCAAGCAGCGGATGAGTTTGCGGAACATGCAAGCCTAGCTGCCAGAGCTGTTGTATAAATTTCAAGGCAATATTGTGTTGATGATGGTGGTTCATGCCACTTAGGTTTCAAGGATGAAAGGTTGTAACATGGGCAATCATTTTCTAGAGATGGTAATGGTAATTTTTCTATTGGCATGCAGAATCGGAACATGGAATTTAAGGATGCTACCTCTTCTGTAATGTAGTGACTGAGTTTGCAGAACATGCAAGCCTAGCTGCCAGAGCTGTTGAAGAACTTTCAAGGCAATATTATGTTGATGATGGTGGTTCATGCCACTTAGGTTTCAAGGATGAAAGGTTGGAACATGGGCAAGCATTTCCTAGAGATGGTAATGGTAATTTTTGTGTTGGCAAGCAGAATTGGAACATGAAATTTAAGGATGCTACCTATGCTGGTCAAGCAACGGCTGAGTTTGAAGAACAACCAAGCCTAGCTGCCAGAGGTGTTGTAGAACTTTCAAGGCAATATTGTGTTGATGATGGTGGTTCATGCCACTTAGGTTTCAAGGATGAAATGTTGTAACATGGGCAATCATTTCCTGGAGATGGTAATGGTAATTTTTCTATTGGCAGGCAGAATTGGAACATGAAATTTAAGGATGCTACCTCTGCTGCAAAAGTAGTGACTGAGTTTGCAGAACATGCAAGCCTAGCTGCCAGAGCTGTTGTAGAACTTTCAAGGCAATATTGTGTTAATGATGGTGGTTCATGCCACTTTGGTTTCAAGGATGAAAGGTTGGAACATGGGCGAGCATTTCCTGGAGATGGTAATGGTAATTTTTGTGTTGGCAAGCAGAATTGGAACATGAAATTTAAGGATGCTACTTATGCTGGTCAAGCAACGACTGAGTTTGGATAACATGCAAGCCTAGCTGCCAGAGCTGTTGGAGAACTTTCAAGGCAATATTGTGTTGATGATGGTGGTTCACGCCACTTAGGTTTCAAGGATGAAAGGTTGGAACATGGGCAATCATTTCCTGGAGATGGTAATGGTAATTTTTCTATTGGCATGCAGAATTGGAACATGAAATTTAAGGATGCTACCTCTGATGCTAAAGTAGTGACTGAGTTTGCAGAACATGCAAGCGTAGCAGCAAGAGCTGTTGTAGAACTTTCAAGGCAATATTGTGTTGATGATGGTGGTTCATGCCACTTAGGTTTCAAGGATGAAACGTTGGAAATGGGCAAACATTTCCTGGAGATGGTAATGGTAATTTTTCTGATGGCAGGTAGAATTGGAACATGAAATTTAAGGATGCTACCTATGCTGCTCAAGCAACGGCTGAGTTTGGAGAACATGCAAGCCTAGCTGCCAGAGCTGTGGGAGAACTTTCAAGGCAATATTGTGTTGATGATGGTGGTTCATGCCACTTAGGTTTCAAGGATGAAAGGTTGGAACATGGGCAATCATTTCCTGCAGATGGTAATGGTAATTTTTCTATTGGCAGGCAGAATTGGAACATGAAATTTAAGGAAGCTACCTCTGCTGCTAAAGCAGCGGCTGAGTTTGCAGAACAACCAAGCCTAGCTGCCAGAGGTGTTGTAGAACTTTCAAGGCAATATTGTGTTGATGATGGTGGTTCATACCACTTAGGTTTCAAGGATGAAATGTTGTAACATGGGCAATCATTTCCTGGAGATGGTAATGGTAATTTTTCTATTGGCAGGCAGAATTGGAACATGAAATTTAAGGATGCTACCTCTGCTTCTAAAGTAGTGACTGAGTTTGCAGAACATGCAAGCCTAGCTGCCAGAGCTGTTGTAGAACTTTCAAGGCAATATTGTGTTAATGATGGTGGTTCATACCACTTAGGTTTCAAGGATGAAAGGTTGGAACATGGGCGAGCATTTCCTGGAGATGTTAATTTTTCGGTTGGCAAGCAAAATTGGAACATGAAATTTAAGGATGCTACCTCTACTTCTCAAGCAGCGGATGAGTTTGCAGAACATACAAGCCTAGCTGCCAGAGCTGTTGTATAAATTTCAAGGCAATATTGTGTTGATGATGGTGGTTCATGCCACTTAGGTTTCAAGGATGAAAGGTTGCAACATGGGCAATCATTTTCTAGAGATGGTAATGGTAATTTTTCTATTGGCATGCAGAATCGGAACATGGAATTTAAGGATGCTACCCCTTCTGCTAATGTAGTGACTGAGTTTGCAGAACATGCAAGCCTAGCTGCCAGAGCTGTTGAAGAACTTTCAAGGCAATATTATGTTGATGATGGTGGTTCATGCCACTTAGGTTTCAAGGATGAAAGGTTGGAACATGGGCAAGCATTTCCTAGAGATGGTAATGGTAATTTTTGTGTTGGCAAGCAGAATTGGAACATGAAATTTAAGGATGCTACCTATGCTGGTCAAGCAACGGCTGAGTTTGGAGAACATGCAAGCCTAGCTGCCAGAGCTGTTGGAGAACTTTCAAGGCAATATTGTGTTGATGATGGTGGTTCATGCCTCTTAGGTTTCAAGGATGAAAGGTTGGAACATGGGCAATCATTTCCTGGAGATGGTAATGGTAATTTTTCTATTGGCAGGCAGAATTAGAACATGAAATTTAAGGATGATACCTCTGATGCTAAAGTAGTGACTGAGTTTGCAGAACATGCAAGCGTAGCAGCCAGAGCTGTTGTAGAACTTTCAAGGCAATACTGTGTTGATGATGGTGGTTCATGCCACTTAGGTTTCAAGGATGAAACATTGGAAATGGGCAAACATTTCCTGGAGATGGTAATGGTAATTTTTCTGATGGCAGGTAGAATTGGAACATGAAATTTAAGGATGCTACCTATGCTGCTCAAGCAACGACTGAGTTTGGAGAACATGCAAGCCTAGCTGCCAGAGCTGTTGTAGAAATTTCAAGGCAATACTGTGTTGATAATGGTGGTTCATGCCACTTAGGTTTCAAGGATGAAAGGTTGGAATATGGGCAATCATTTCCTGGAGATGGTAATGTTAATTTTTCTATTGGCAGGCAGAATTGGAACATGAAATTTAAGGATACTACCTCTACTGCTCAAGCAGCGGCTGAGTTTGCAGAACAACCAAGCCTAGCTGCCAGAGGTGTTGTATAACTTTCAAGGCAATATTGTGTTGATGATGGTGGTTCATGCCACTTATGTTTCAAGGATGAAATGTTGTAACATGGGCTATCATTTCCTGGAGATGGTAATGGTAACTTTTCTATTGGCAGGCAGAATTGGAACATGAAATTTAAGGATGCTACCTCTGCTGCTAAAGTAGTGACTGAGTTTGCAGAACATGCAAGCCTAGCTGCCAGAGCTATTGTAGAACTTTCAAGGCAATATTGTGTTAATGATGGTGGTTCATGCCACTTAGGTTTCAAGGATGAAAGGTTGGAACATGGGCAAGCATTTCCTAGAGATGTTAATTTTTTGTTTGGCAAGCAAAATTGGAACATGAAATTTAAGGATGCTACCTCTGCTTCTCAACCAGCGGATGAGTTTGCAAAACATGCAAGCCTAGCTGCCAGAGCTGTTGTATTAATTTCAAGGCAATATTGTGTTAATGATGGTGGTTCATGCCACTTAGGTTTCAAGGATGAAAGGTTGGAACATGGGCAATCATTTCCTGGAGATGGTAATGGTAATTTTTCTATTGGCATGCAGAATCGGAACATGGAATTTAAGGATGCTACCTCTTCTGCTAATGTAGTGACTGAGTTTGCAGAACATGCAAGCCTAGCTGCCAGAGCTGTTGAAGAACTTTCAAGGCAATATTATGTTGATGATGGTGGTTCATGCCACTTAGGTTTCAAGGATGAAAGGTTGGAACATGGGCAAGCATTTCCTAGAGATGGTAATGGTAATTTTTGTGTTGGCAAGCAGAATTGGAACATGAAATTTAAGGATGCTACCTATGCTGGTCAAGCAACGGCTGAGTTTGGAGAACATGCAAGCCTAGCTGCCAGAGCTGTTGGAGAACTTTCAAGGCAATATTGTGTTGATGATGGTGGTTCATGCCTCTTAGGTTTCAAGGATGAAAGGTTGGAACATGGGCAATCATTTCCTGGAGATGGTAATGGTAATTTTTCTATTGGCAGGCAGAATTAGAACATGAAATTTAAGGATGATACCTCTGATGCTAAAGTAGTGACTGAGTTTTCAGAACATGCAATCGTAGCAGCCAGAGCTGTTGTAGAACTTTCAAGGCAATACTGTGTTGATTATGGTGGTTCATGCCACTTAGGTTTCAAGGATGAAACATTGGAAATGGGCAAACATTTCCTGGAGATGGTAATGGTAATTTTTCTGATGGCAGGTAGAATTGGAACATGAAATTTAAGGATGCTACCTATGCTGCTCAAGCAACGGCTGAGTTTGGAGAACATGCAAGCCTAGCTGCCAGAGCTGTTGTAGAAATTTCAAGGCAATACTGTGTTGATAATGGTGGTTCATGCCACTTAGGTTTCAAGGATGAAAGGTTGGAATATGGGAAATCATTTCCTGGAGATGGTAATGTTAATTTTTCTATTGGCAGGCAGAATTGGAACATGAAATTTAAGGATACTACCTCTGCTGCTCAAGCAGCGGCTGAGTTTGCAGAACAACCAAGCCTAGCTGCCAGAGGTGTTGTATAACTTTCAAGGCAATATTGTGTTGATGATGGTGGTTCATGCCACTTATGTTTCAAGGATGAAATGTTGTAACATGGGCTATCATTTCCTGGAGATGGTAATGGTAACTTTTCTATTGGCAGGCAGAATTGGAACATGAAATTTAAGGATGCTACCTCTGCTGCTAAAGTAGTGACTGAGTTTGCAGAACATGCAAGCCTAGCTGCCAGAGCTATTGTAGAACTTTCAAGGCAATATTGTGTTAATGATGGTGGTTCATGCCACTTAGGTTTCAAGGATGAAAGGTTGGAACATGGGCAAGCATTTCCTGGAGATGTTAATTTTTCGTTTGGCAAGCAAAATTGGAACATGAAATTTAAGGATGCTACCTCTGCTTCTCAACCAGCGGATGAGTTTGCAAAACATGCAAGCCTAGCTGCCAGAGCTGTTGTATTAATTTCAAGGCAATATTGTTTTAATGATGGGGGTTCATGCCACTTAGGTTTCAAGGATGAAAGGTTGGAACATGGGCAATCATTTCCTGGAGATGGTAATTCTTCGGTTGGCAAGCAGAATTGGAACTTGAAATTTAAGGATGCTACCTCTGCTTCTCAAGCAGCAGATGAGTTTGCAGAACATGCAAGCCTAGCTGCTAGAGCTGTTGTATAACTTTCACGACAATATTGTGTTGACGATGGTGGTTCATGCCACTTAGGTTTCAAGGATGAAAGGTTGGAACATGGGCAAGCATTTCCTAGAGATGGTAATTTTTCTGTTGGCAAACAGAATTGGAACATGAAATTTAAGGATGCTACCTCTGCTTCTCAAGTAGCGGATGAGTTTGCAGAACATACAAGCCTAGCTACAAGAGCTGTTGTTTAACTTTCAAGGCAATACTATGTTGATGATGGTGGTTCATGCAACTTAGGTTTCAAGGATGAAAGGTTGGAACATGGGCAATCATTTCCTGGAGATGGTAATTTTTCTATTGGCAGGCAGAATTGGAACATGAAATTTAAGGATGCTACCTCTACTGCTCAAGCAGCGGCTGAGTTTGCAGAACAACCAAGCCTAGCTGCCAGAGGTGTTGTAGAACTTTCAAGGCAATATTGTGTTGATGATGGTGGTTCATGCCACTTAGGTTTCAAGGATGAAATGTTGTAACATGGGCAATCATTTCCTGGAGATGGTAATGGTAATTTTTCTATTGGCAGGCAGAATTGGAACATGAAATTTAAGGATGCTACCTCTGCTGCTAAAGTAGTGACTGAGTTTGCAGAACATGCAAGCCTAGCTGCCAGAGCTGTTGTAGAACTTTCAAGGCAATATTGTGTTGATGATGTTGGTTCATACCACTTAGGTTTCAAGGATGAAATGTTGGAACATGGGCAAGCATTTCCTGGAGATGGTAATGGTAATTTTTATGTTGGCAAGCAGAATTGGAACATGAAATTTAAGGATGCTACCTATGCTGGTCAAGTAACGGCTGAGTTTGGACAACATGCAAGCCTAGCTGCCTTAACTGTTGGAGAACTTTCAAGGCAATATTATGTTGATGATGGTGGTTCATGCCACTTAGGTTTCAAGGATGAAAGGTTGGAACATGGGCAATCATTTCCTCGAGATGGTAATGGTAATTTGTCTATTGGCAGGCAGAATTGGAACATGAAATTTAAGGATGCTACCTCTAATGCTAAAGTAGTGACTGAGTTAGCAGAACATGCAAGCGTAACAGCCAGAGCTTTTGTAGAACTTTCTTGGCAATACTGTGTTGATGATGGTAGTTCATGCCACTTAGGTTTCAAGGATGAAACGTTGGAAATGGGCAATCATTTCCTGGAGATGGTAATGGTAATTTTTTTGATGGCAGGTAGAATTGGAACATGAAATTTAAGGATGCTACCTATGATGCTCAAGCAACGGTTGAGTTTGGAGAACATGCAAGCCTAGCTGCCAGAGCTATGGGAGAACTTTCAAGGCAATATTGTGTTGATGATGGTGGTTCATGCCACTTAGGATTCAAGGATGAAAGGTTGTAACATGGGCAACCATTTCCTGGAGATGGTAATGGTAATTTTTCTATTGGCAGTCAGAATTGGAACATGAAATTTAAGGATGCTACCTCTGCTGCTAAAGTAGTGACTGAGTTTGCAGAACATGCAAGCCTAGCTGCCAGAGTTGTTGTAGAACTTTCAAGGCAATATTGTGTTGATGATGGTGGTTCATGCCACTTAGGTTTCAAGGATGAAAGGTTGGAACATGGGCAAGCATTTCCTGGAGATGGTAATGGTAATTTTTGTGTTGGCAAGCAGAATTGGAACATGAAATTTAAGGATGCTACCTATGCTGCTCTAGCAACGGCTGTGTTTGGAGAACATGCAAGCCTAGCTGCCAGAGCTGTTGGAGAACCTTCAAGGCAATATTATGTTGATGATGGTGGTTCATGCCACTTAGGTTTCAAGGATGAAAGGTTGGAACATGGGCAATCATTTCCTCGAGATGGTAATGGTAATTTTTCTATTGGCAGGCAGAATTGGAACATAAAATTTAAGGAAGCTACCTCTGCTGCTAAAGTAGCGATTGAGTTTGCAGAACATGCAACCCTAGCAGCCAGAGCTGTTGTAGAAATTTCAAGGCAATATTGTGTTGATGATGGTGGTTCAGGCCACTTAGGTTTCAAGGATGAAAGGTTGGAACATGGGCAAGCATTTCCTGGAGATGTTAATTTTTCGTTTGGCAAGCAAAATTGGAACATGAAATTTAAGGATGCTACCTCTGCTTCTCAACCAGCGGATGAGTTTGCAGAACATGCAAGCCTAGCTGCCAGAGCTGTTGTATTAATTTCAAGGCAATATTGTGTTAATGATGGGGGTTCATGCCACTTAGGTTTCAAGGATGAAAGGTTGGAACATGGGCAATCATTTCCTGGAGATGGTAATTCTTCGGTTGGCAAGCAGAATTGGAACTTGAAATTTAAGGATGCTACCTCTGCTTCTCAAGCAGCAGATGAGTTTGCAGAACATGCAAGCCTAGCTGCTAGAGCTATTGTATAACTTTCAAGGCAATATTGTGTTGATGATGGTGGTTCATGCCACTTAGGTTTCAAGGATGAAAGGTTGGAACATGGGCAAGCATTTCCTGGAGATGGTAATTTTTCCATTGGGAAACAGAATTGAAACATGAAATTTAAGGATGCTACCTCTGCTTCTCAAGCAGCGGATGAGTTTGCAGAACATACAAGCCTAGCTACAAGAGCTGTTGTTTTACTTTCAAGGCAATACTATGTTGATGATGGTGGTTCATGCCACTTAGGTTTCAAGGATGAAAGGTTGGAACATGGGCAATCATTTCCTGGAGATGGTAATTTTTCTATTGTCAGGCAGAATTGGAACATTAAATTTAAGGATGCTACCTCTACTGCTCAAGCATCGGCTGAGTTTGCAGAACAACCAAGCCTAGCTGCCAGAGGTGTTGTAGAACTTTCAAGGCAATATTGTGTTGATGATGGTGGTTCATGCCACTTAGGTTTCAAGGATGAAATGTTGTAACATGGGCAATCATTTCCTGGAGATGGTAATGGTAATTTTTCTATTGGCAGGCAGAATTGGAACATGAAATTTAAGGATGCTACCTCTGCTGCTAAAGTAGTGACTGAGTTTGCAGAACATGCAAGCCTAGCTGCCAGAGCTGTTGTAGAACTTTCAAGGCAATATTGTGTTGATGATGGTGGTTCATGCCACTTAGGTTTCAAGGATGAAATGTTGGAACATGGGCAAGCATTTCCTGGAGATGGTAATGGTAATTTTTATGTTGGCAAGCAGAATTGGAACATGAAATTTAAGGATGCTACCTATGCTGGTCAAGCAACGGCTGAGTTTGGAGAACATGCAAGCCTAGCTGCCTTAACTGTTGGAGAACTTTCAAGGCAATATTATGTTGATGATGGTGGTTCATGCCACTTAGGTTTCAAGGATGAAAGGTTGGAACATGGGCAATCATTTGCTCGAGATGGTAATGGTAATTTTTCTATTGGCAGGCAGAATTGGAACATGAAATTTAAGGATGCTACCTCTAATGCTAAAGTAGTGACTGAGTTTGCAGAACATGCAAGCGTAACAGCCAGAGCTTTTGTAGAACTTTCTAGGCAATACTGTGTTGATGATGGTAGTTCATGCCACTTAGATTTCAAGGATGAAATGTTGGAAATGGGCAATCATTTCCTGGAGATGGTAATGGTAATTTTTTTGATGGCAGGTAGAATTGGAACATGAAATTTAAGGATGCTACCTATGATGCTCAAGCAACGGCTGAGTTTGGAGAACATGCAAGCCTAGCTGCCAGAGCTATGGGAGAACATTCAAGGCAATATTGTGTTGATGATGGTGGTTCATGCCACTTAGGATTCAAGGATGAAAGGTTGTAACATGGGCAATCATTTCTTGGAGATGGTAATGGTAATTTTTCTATTGGCAGGCAGAATTGGAACATGAAATTTAAGGATGCTACCTCTGCTGCTAAAGTAGTGACTGAGTTTGCAGAACATGCAAGCCTAGCTGCCAGAGCTGTTGTAGAACTTTCAAGGCAATATTGTGTTGATGATGGTGGTTCATGCCACTTAGGTTTCAAGGATGAAAGGTTGGAACATGGGCAAGCATTTCCTGGAGATGGTAATGGTAATTTTTGTGTTGGCAAGCAGAATTGGAACATGAAATTTAAGGATGCTACCTATGCTGCTCTAGCAACGGCTGAGTTTGGAGAACATGCAAGCCTAGCTGCCAGAGCTGTTGGAGAACCTTCAAGGCAATATTGTGTTGATGATGGTGGTTCATGCCACTTAGGTTTCAAGGATGAAAGGTTGGAACATGGGCAATCATTTCCTCGAGATGGTAATGGTAATTTTTCTATTGGCAGGCAGAATTGGAACATGAAATTTAAGGAAGCTACCTCTGCTGCTAAAGTAGCGATTGAGATTGCAGAACATGCAAGCCTAGCAGCCAGAGCTGTTGTAGAAATTTCAAGGCAATACTGTGTTGATGATGGTGGTTCATGCCACTTAGGTTTCAAGTATGAAACGTTGGAAATGGGCAATCATTTCCTGGAGATGGTAATGGTAATTTTTCTGATGGCAGGTAGAATTGGAACATGAAATTTAAGGATGCTACCTATGCTGCTCAAGCAACGGCTGAGTTTGGAGAACATGCAAGCCTAGCTGCCAGAGCTGTGGGAGAACTTTCAAGGCAATATTGTGTTGATGATGGTGGTTCACGCCACTTAGGTTTCAAGAATGAAAGGTTGGAACATGGGCAATCATTTCCTAGAGATGGTAATGGTAATTTTTCTATTGGCAGGAAGAATTGGAACATGAAATTTAAGGAAGCTACCTCTGCTGCTAAAGTAGCGATTGAGTTTGCAGAACATGCAAGCCTAGCAGCCAGAGCTGTTGTAGAAATTTCAAGGCAATACTGTGTTGATGATGGTGGTTCATGCCACTTAGGTTTCAAGGATGAACGGTTGGAACATGGGCAATCATTTCCTGGAGATGGTAATGGTAATTTTTCTATTGGCAGGCAGAATTGGAACATGAAATTTAAGGATGCGACCTCTGCTGCTCAAGCAGTGGCTGAGTTTGCAGAACAACCAAGCCTAGCTGCCAGAGGTGTTGTAGAACTTTCAAGGCAATATTGTGTTGATGATGGTGGTTCATGCCACTTAGGTTTCAAGGATGAAATGTTGTAACATGGGCAATTATTTCCTGGAGATGGTAATGGTAATTTTTCTATTGGCTGGCAGAATTGGAACATGAAATTTAAGGATGCTACCTCTGCTGCTAAAGTAGTGACTGAGTTTGCAGAACATGCAAGCCTAGCTGCCAGAGCTGTTGTAGAACTTTCAAGGCAATATTATGTTTATGATGGTGGTTCATGCCATTTAGGTTTCAAGGATGAAAGGTTGGAACATGGGCAAGCATTTCCTGGAGATGTTAATTTTTCGGTTGGCAAGTAAAATTGGAACATGAAATTTAAGGATGCTACCTCTGCTTCTCAAGCAGCGGATGAGTTTGAAGAACATGCAAGCATAGCTGCCAGAGCTGTTGTATAAATTTCAAGGCAATTTTGTGTTAATAATGGGGGTTCATGCCACTTAGGTTTCAAGGATGAAAGGTTGGAACATGGGCAATCATTTCTTGGAGATGGTAATTCTTCGTTTGGCAAGCAGAATTGGAACTTGAAATTTAAGGATGCTACCTCTGCTGCTAAAGTAGTGACGGAGTTTGTAGAACATGCAAGCCTAGTTGCGAGAGCTGTTATAGAACTTTCAAGGCAATATTATGTTGATGATGGTGGTTCATGCCACTTAGGTTTCAAGGATGAAAGGTTGGAAAATGGGCAATCATTTCTTGGAGATGGTAATGGTAATTCTTCTGATGGCAGGTAGAATTGGAACATGAAATTTAAGGATGCTACTTCTACTGCTCAATCAACGACTGAGTTTGCAAAAGAACCAAGCCTAGCTGCCAGAGCTGTTGTAGAACGTTCAAGGCAATATTGTATTGATGATGATGGTTCATGCCACTTAGGTTTCAAGGATGAAAGGTTGGAACATGGGCAATCATTTCCTGGAGATGGCAATTCTTCGGTTGGGAAGTAGGATTGGAACTTGAAATTTAAGGATGCTACCTCTGCTTCTCAAGCAGCAGATGAGTTTGCAAAACATGCAAGCCTAGTTGCCAGAGCTATTGTATAACATTCAAGGCAATATTGTGTTGATGATGGTGGTTCATGCCACTTAGGTTTCAAGGATGAAAGGTTGGAACATGGGCAAGCATTTCCTGGAGATGGTAATTTTTCTATTGGCAAACAAAATTGGAACATAAAATTTAATGATGCTACCTCTGCTGCTCAAGCAGCGGCTGAGTTTGCAGAACAACCAAGCCTAGCTGCCAGAGGTGTTGTAGAACTTTCAAGGCAATATTGTGTTGATGATGGTGGTTCATGCCACTTAGGTTTCAAGGATGAAATGTTGTAACATGGGCAATCATTTCCTGGAGATGGTAATGGTAATTTTTCTATTGGCTGGCAGAATTGGAACATGAAATTTAAGGATGCTACCTCTGCTGCTAAAGTAGTGACTGAGTTTGCAGAACATGCGAGCCTAGCTGCCAGAGCTGTTGTTTAACTTTCAAGGCAATATTGTGTTGATGAAGGTAGTTCATGCCACTTAGGTTTCAAGGATGAAAGGTTGGAACATGGGCAATCATTTCCTGGAGATGGTAATTTTTCTATTGGCAGGTAGAATTGGAACATGAAATTTAAGGATACTACCTCTGCTGCTGAAGTAGTGACTGAGTTTGCAGAACATGCAAGCCTAGCTACGAGAGCTCTTATAGAACTTTCAAGGCAATATTGTGTTGATGATGGTGGTTCATGCCACTTTGGTTTCAAGGATGAAAGGTTGGAAAATTAGCAATCATTTCCTGGAGATGGTAATGGTAATTTTTCTGATGGCAGGTAGAATAGGAACATGAAATTTAAGGATGCTACCTCTACTGCTCAATCAATGACTGAGTTTGCAGAAGAACCAAGCCTAGCTGCCAGAGCTGTTGTAGAACTTTCAAGGCAATATTGTATTGATGATGGTGGTTCATGCCACTTAGGTTTCAAGGATGAAAGGTTGGAACATGGGCAATCATTTCCTGGAGATGGTAATGGTAATTTTTGTGTTGGCAAGCAGAATTGGAACATGAAATTTAAGGATGCTACCTATGCTGCTCTAGCAACGGCTGAGTTTGGAGAACATGCAAGCCTAGCTGCCAGAGCTGTTGGAGAACCTTCAAGGCAATATTGTGTTGATGATGGTGGTTCATGCCACTTAGGTTTCAAGGATGAAAGGTTGGAACATGGGCAATCATTTCCTCGAGATGGTAATGGTAATTTTTCTATTGGCAGGCAGAATTGGAACATGAAATTTAAGGAAGCTACCTCTGCTGCTAAAGTAGCGATTGAGATTGCAGAACATGCAAGCCTAGCAGCCAGAGCTGTTGTAGAAATTTCAAGGCAATACTGTGTTGATGATGGTGGTTCATGCCACTTAGGTTTCAAGTATGAAACGTTGGAAATGGGCAATCATTTCCTGGAGATGGTAATGGTAATTTTTCTAATGGCAGGTAGAATTGGAACATGAAATTTAAGGATGCTACCTATGCTGCTCAAGCAACGGCTGAGTTTGGAGAACATGCAAGCCTAGCTGCCAGAGCTGTGGGAGAACTTTCAAGGCAATATTGTGTTGATGATGGTGGTTCACGCCACTTAGGTTTCAAGAATGAAAGGTTGGAACATGGGCAATCATTTCCTAGAGATGGTAATGGTAATTTTTCTATTGGCAGGAAGAATTGGAACATGAAATTTAAGGAAGCTACCTCTGCTGCTAAAGTAGCGATTGAGTTTGCAGAACATGCAAGCCTAGCAGCCAGAGCTGTTGTAGAAATTTCAAGGCAATACTGTGTTGATGATGGTGGTTCATGCCACTTAGGTTTCAAGGATGAACGGTTGGAACATGGGCAATCATTTCCTGGAGATGGTAATGGTAATTTTTCTATTGGCAGGCAGAATTGGAACATGAAATTTAAGGATGCTACCTCTGCTGCTCAAGCAGTGGCTGAGTTTGCAGAACAACCAAGCCTAGCTGCCAGAGGTGTTGTAGAACTTTCAAGGCAATATTGTGTTGATGATGGTGGTTCATGCCACTTAGGTTTCAAGGATGAAATGTTGTAACATGGGCAATTATTTCCTGGAGATGGTAATGGTAATTTTTCTATTGGCTGGCAGAATTGGAACATGAAATTTAAGGATGCTACCTCTGCTGCTAAAGTAGTGACTGAGTTTGCAGAACATGCAAGCCTAGCTGCCAGAGCTGTTGTAGAACTTTCAAGGCAATATTATGTTTATGATGGTGGTTCATGCCATTTAGGTTTCAAGGATGAAAGGTTGGAACATGGGCAAGCATTTCCTGGAGATGTTAATTTTTCGGTTGGCAAGTAAAATTGGAACATGAAATTTAAGGATGCTACCTCTGCTTCTCAAGTAGCGGATGAGTTTGAAGAACATGCAAGCATAGCTGCCAGAGCTGTTGTATAAATTTCAAGGCAATTTTGAGTTAATAATGGGGGTTCATGCCACTTAGGTTTCAAGGATGAAAGGTTGGAACATGGGCAATCATTTCCTGGAGATGGTAATTCTTCGTTTGGCAAGCAGAATTGGAACTTGAAATTTAAGGATGCTACCTCTGCTGCTAAAGTAGTGACGGAGTTTGTAGAACATGCAAGCCTAGTTGCGAGAGCTGTTATAGAACTTTCAAGGCAATATTATGTTGATGAAGGTGGTTCATGCCACTTAGGTTTCAAGGATGAAAGGTTGGAAAATGGGCAATCATTTCTTGGAGATGGTAATGGTAATTTTTCTGATGGCAGGTAGAATTGGAACATGAATTTTAAGGATGCTACTTCTACTGCTCAATCAACGACTGAGTTTGCAAAAGAACCAAGCCTAGCTGCCAGAGCTGTTGTAGAACGTTCAAGGCAATATTGTATTGATGATGATGGTTCATGCCACTTAGGTTTCAAGGATGAAAGGTTGGAACATGGGCAATCATTTCCTGGAGATGGCAATTCTTCGGTTGGGAAGTAGGATTGGAACTTGAAATTTAAGGATGCTACCTCTGCTTCTCAAGCAGCAGATGAGTTTGCAAAACATGCAAGCCTAGTTGCCAGAGCTATTGTATAACATTCAAGGCAATATTGTGTTGATGATGGTGGTTCATGCCACTTAGGTTTCAAGGATGAAAGGTTGGAACATGGGCAAGCATTTCCTGGAGATGGTAATTTTTCTATTGGCAAACAAAATTGGAACATAAAATTTAATGATGCTACCTCTGCTGCTCAAGCAGCGGCTGAGTTTGCAGAACAACCAAGCCTAGCTGCCAGAGGTGTTGTAGAACTTTCAAGGCAATATTGTGTTGATGATGGTGGTTCATGCCACTTAGGTTTCAAGGATGAAATGTTGTAACATGGGCAATCATTTCCTGGAGATGGTAATGGTAATTTTTCTATTGGCTGGCAGAATTGGAACATGAAATTTAAGGATGCTACCTCTGCTGCTAAAGTAGTGACTTAGTTTGCAGAACATGCGAGCCTAGCTGCCAGAGCTGTTGTTTAACTTTCAAGGCAATATTGTGTTGATGAAGGTAGTTCATGCCACTTAGGTTTCAAGGATGAAAGGTTGGAACATGGGCAATCATTTCCTGGAGATGGTAATTTTTCTATTGGCAGGTAGAATTGGAACATGAAATTTAAGGATACTACCTCTGCTGCTGAAGTAGTGACTGAGTTTGCAGAACATGCAAGCCTAGCTACGAGAGCTCTTATAGAACTTTCAAGGCAATATTGTGTTGATGATGGTGGTTCATGCCACTTTGGTTTCAAGGATGAAAGGTTGGAAAATTAGCAATCATTTCCTGGAGATGGTAATGGTAATTTTTCTGATGGCAGGTAGAATAGGAACATGAAATTTAAGGATGCTACCTCTACTGCTCAATCAATGACTGAGTTTGCAGAAGAACCAAGCCTAGCTGCCAGAGCTGTTGTAGAACTTTCAAGGCAATATTGTATTGATGATGGTGGTTCATGCCACTTAGGTTTCAAGGATGAAAGGTTGGAACATGGGCAATCATTTCCTGGAGATGGTAATTCTTCGGTTGGCAAGCAGAATTGGAACATGAAATTTAAGGATGCTACCTCTGCTTCTCAAGCGGCGGATGAGTTTGCAGAACATGCAAGCCTAGCTTCCAGAGCTGTTGTATAACTTTCAAGGCAATATTGTGTTGATAATGGTGGTTCCTACAAGTTAGGTTTCAAGGATAAAAGGTTGGAACATGGGCAAGCATTTCCTGGAGATGGTAATTTTTCTGTTGGCAAAAAGAATTGGAACATGAAATTTAAGGATTCTACCTCTGCTGCTCAAGCAGCGTATGAGTTTGCAGAATATGCAAGCCTAGCTGCCAGAGCTGTTGTTTAACTTTCAAGGCAGTATTGTGTTGATGATGGTGGTTCATGCCATTAGGTTTCAAGGATAAAAGGTTGGAACATGGGCAATCATTTCCTGGAGATGGTAATTTTTCTATTGGCAGGCAGAATTGGAACCTGAAATTTAAGGATGCTACCTCTGCTGCTAAAGTAGCAACTGAGTTTGCAGAACATGCAAGCCTAGCTGGCAGAGTTATTGTAGAACTTTCAAGGCAATACTGTGTTGATGATGGTGGTTCATGCCACTTAGCTTTCAAGGATGAAACATTGGAATATGGGCAATCATTTCCTTAAGAAGGTAATGATAATTTTTCTATTGGCAGGTAGAATTGGAACATGAAATTTAAGGATGCTACCTCTGCTGCGAAAGTAGTGACTGAGTTTGCAGAACATGCAAGCCTAGCTGCCATAGCTGTTGTAGAACTATCAAGGCAATATTGTGTTGTTGATGGTGGTTCATGCCACTTAGGTTTCAAGGATGAAAGGTTGGAACATGGGCAAGCATTACCTGGAGATGTTAATTTTTCGGTTGGCAAGCAAAATTGGAACATGAAATTTAAGGATGCTACCTCTGCTTCTCAAGAAGCGGATGAGTTTGCAGAACATGCAAGCCTAGCTGTCAGAGCTGTTGTATAACTTTCAAGGCAATATTGTGTTAATGATGGTGGTTCATGCCACTTAGGTTTCAAGGAAGAAAGGTTGGAACATGGGCAATCATTTCCTGGAGATGGTAATTCTTCGGTTGGTAAGCAGAATTGGAACTTGAAATTTAAGGATGCTACCTCTGCTTCTCAAGCAGCAGATGAGTTTGCAGAACATGCAAGCCTAGCTGCCAGAGCTGTAGTATAACTTTCAAGGCAATATTGTGTTTATGATGGCGGTTCATGCCAGTTAGGTTTCAAGGATGAAAGGTTGGAACATGGGCAAGCATTTCCTGGAGATGGTAATTTTTCTGTTGGCAAACAGAATTGGAACATGAAATTTAAGGATGCTACCTCTGCTTCTCAAGCAGCGGATGAGTTTGCAGAACATGCAAGCCTAGTTGCCATAGGTGTTGTTTAACTTTCAAGGCAATATTGTGTTGATGATGGTGGTTCATGCCTCTTAGGTTTCAAGGATGAAAGGTTGGAAAATGGGCAATCATTTCCTGGAGATGATAATGGTAATTTTTCTGATGGCAGGTAGAATTAGAACATGAAATTTAAGGATGCTACCTCTGCTGCTCAATCAACGGCTGAGTTTGCAGAAGAACCAAGCCGAGCTGCGAGAGATGTTGGAGAACTTTCAAGGCAATATTGTGTTGATGATGGTGGTTTATGCCACTTAGGTTTCACGGATGAAGGGTTGGAACATGGGCAAGCATTTCCTGGAGATGGTAATGGAAATTGGTTTGTTGGCAGGCAGAATTGGAACATGAAATTTAAGGATGCTACCTCTGCTGCTCAAGCAACGGCTGAGTTTGCAGAACATGCAAGCCTAGCTGCCATAGCTATTATAGAACTTTCATGGCAATATTGTGTTGATGATGGTGGTTCATGCCACTTAGGTTTCAAGGATGAAAGGTTGGAACATGGGCAATCATTTCCTAGAGATGGTAATGGAAATTTTTCTATTGGCAGGCAGAATTGGAACATAAAATTTAAGGATGCTACCTCTCCTGCTCAAGCAGCGGTTGAGTTTGCAGAACATGCAAGCCTAGCTGCCAGAGCTGTTGTAGAACTTTCAAGGCAATATTGTGTTGATGATGGTGGTTCATGCCACTTACTTTTCAAGGATGAAAAGTTGGAACATGGGCAATCATTTCCTGGAGATGGTAATGGTAATTTTTCTGTTGGCAGGCTGTATTGGAACATGAAATTTAAGGATGCTACCTCTGCTGCTCAAGTAGCGGCTGAGTTTGGAGAACATGCAAGCCTAGCTGCCAGAGCTATTGGAGAACTATCAAGGCAATATTGTGTTGATGATGGTGGTTTATGCCACTTAGGTTTCAAGGATGAAGGGTTGGAACATGGGCAAGCATTTCCTGGAGATGGTAATGGAAATTTTTTTGTTGGCAGCCACAATTGGAACATGAAATTTAAGGATGCTACCTCTGCTGCTCAAGCATAACATGCAAGCCTAGCTGCCATAGCTATTGTAGAACTTTCATGGCAATATTGTGTTGATGATGGTGGTTCATGCCACTTAGGTTTCAAGGATGAAAGGTTGGTACATGGGCAATCATTTCCTAGAGATGGTAATGGTAATTTTTCTGTTCGCAGGCAGAATTGGAACATAAAATTTAAGGATGCTACCTCTCCTGCTCAAGCAGCGATTGAGTTTGCAGAACATGCAAGCCTAGCTGCCAGAGCTGTTGTAGAACTTTCAAGGCAATATTGTGTTGATGATGGTGGTTCATGCCACTTACTTTTCAAGGATGAAAAGTTGAAACATGGGAAATCATTTCCTGGAGATGGTAATGGTAATTTTTCTGTTGGCAGGCAGTATTGGAACATGAAATTTAAGGATGCTACCTCTGCTGCTCAAGTGGCGGCTGAGTTTAGAGAACATGCAAGCCTAGCTGCCAGAGCTGTTGGAGAACTTTCAAGGCAATATTGTGTTGATGATGGTGGTTTATGCCACTTAGGTTTCAAGGATGAAAGGTTGGAACAATTCTTCGGTTGGCAAGTAGAACTGGAACATGAAATTTAGGGATGCTACCTCGGCTTCTCAAGCAGCAAATGAGTTTGCAGAACATGCAAGCCTAGCTGCCAGAGCTGTTGTATTACTTTCAAGGTAATATTGTGTTGATGATGGTGGTTCATGCCATTTAGGTTTCAAGGATGAAAGGTTGGAACATGGGCAACCATTTCCTGTAGATGGTAATTTAAATTTTGGCAAACAAAATTGGAACATGAAATTTAAGGATGCTACCTCTGCTGCTCAAGCAGCAGATGAGTTTGCAGAACATGCAAGCCTAGCTGCCAGAGCTGTTGTAGAACTTTCAAGGCAATATTGTGTTGATGATGGTGGTTCATGCCATATAGTTTTCAAGGATGAAAGGTTGGAACATGGGCAATCATTTCCTTGAGATGGCAATGATAATTTTTCTATTGGCAGGCTGAATTGGAACATGAAATTTAAGGATGCTACCTCTGCTGCTCAAGTAGCGACTGAGTTTGCAGAACATGCAAGCCTAGCTGCCAGAGCTGTTGTAGAACTTTCAACGCAATATTGTGTTGATGATGGTGGTTCATGCCACTTAGTTTTCAAGGATGAAAAGTTGGAACATGGGCAATCATTTCCTTGAGATGGTAATGATAATTGTTCTGTTGGCAGGCAGAATTGGAACATGAAATTTAAGGATGCTACCTCTGTTGCTCAAGTAGCGACTGAGTTTGCAGAACATGCAAGCCTAGCTGCCAGAGCTGTTGTAGAACTTTCAAGGCAATACTGTGTTGATGATGGTGGTTCATGCCACTTAGTTTTCAAGGATGAAAAGTTGGAACGTGGGCAATCATTTCCTTGAGATGGTAATGGTAATTTTTCTATTGCCAGGCAGAGTTAGAGCATGAAATTTAAGGATGCTACCTCTAGTGCTCAAGCAGCGACTGAGTTTGCAGAACATGCAAGCCTAGCTGCTAGAGCTGTTGGAGAACTTTCAAGGCAATACTATGTTGATGCTGGCGGTTCATGCCACTTAGGTTTCAAGGATGAAAGGTTGGAACATGAGCAAGCATTTCCTGGAGATGGTAATTTAACTGTTGTCAAAAAGAATTGGAACATGAAATTTAAGGATGCTACCTCTACTGCTCAAGCAGCAGATGAGTTTGCAGAACATGCAAGCCGAGCTGCCAGAGCTGTTGTAGAAATTTCAAGGCAATACTGTGTTGATGATGGTGGTTCATGCCACTTAGTTTTCAAGGATGAAAGGTTGGAACATGGGCAATCATTTCCTTGAGATGGTAATGATAATTTTTCTATTGGAAGGCAGAATTAGAACATGAAATTTAAGGATACTACCTCTGCTGCTAAAGCAGCGACTGAGTTTGCAGAACATGCAAGCCTAGCTGCCAGAGCTGTTGTAGAACTTTCAAGGCAATACTATGTTGATGCTGGCGGTTCATGCCACTTAGGTTTCAAGGATGAAAGGTTGGAACATGGGCAGTCATTTCCTTGAGATGGTAATTTAACTGTTGTCAAAAAGAATTGGAACATGAAATTTAAGGATGCTACCTCTGCTGCTCAAGTAGCAACTGAGTTTGCAGAACATGCAAGCCTAGCTTCCAGAGCTGTTGTGGAACTTTCAAGGCAATATTGTGTTGATGATGGTGGTTCATGCCACTTAGTTTTCAAGGATGAAAAGTTTGAACATGGGAAATCATTTCCTTGAGATGGTAATGATAATTTTTTTGTTGGCAGGGAGAATTGGAACATGAAATTTAAGGATGCTACCTCTGTTGCTCAAGTAGCGACTGAGTTTGCAGAACATGCAAGCCTCGCTGCCAGAGTTGTTGTAGAACTTTCAAGGCAAGACTGTGTTGATGATGGTGGTTCATGCCACTTAGTTTTCAAGGATGAAAAGTTGGAACGTGGACAATCATTTTCTTGAGATGGTAATGGTAATTTTTCTATTGCCAGGCAGAGTTAGAACATGAAATTTAAGGATGCTACCTCTGGTACTCAAGCAGCGACTAAGTTTGAAGAACATGCAAGCCTAGCTGCCAGAGCTGTTGGAGAACTTTACATGCAATACTATGTTGATGATGGTGGTTCATGCCAGTTAGGTTTCAAGGATGAAAGGTTGAAACATTGGCAAGCATTTCCTGGAGATGGTAATGGTAATTCTTCTGTTGGTAGGCAGAATTGGAACATAAAATTTAAGGATGCTACCTCTCCTGCTCAAGCAGCGGTTGAGTTTGCATAACATGCAAGCCTAGCTGCCAGAGCTATTGTAGAACTTTCAAGGCAATACTGTGTTGATGATGGTGGTTCATGCCACTTAGTTTTCAAGGAAGAAAAGTTGGAACGTGGGCAAGCATTTCCTTGAGATGGTAATGGTAATTTTTCTATTGGCAGGTAGTATTGGAAAATGAAATTTAAGGATGCTACCTATGCTGCTCAAGCAACGGTTGAGTTTGCAGAATATGCAAGCCTAGCTGCCAGAGCTGTTGCAGAAATTTCAAGGCATCATTTTGTTGATGATGGTGGTTCATGCCACTTAGTTTTCAAGGATGAAAAGTTGGAACATGGGCAATCATTTCCTTGAGATGGTAATGATAATTTTTCTGTTGGCAGGCGGAATTGGAACATGAAATTTAAGGATGCTACCTCTGTTGCTCAAGTAGCGACTGAGTTTGCTGAACATGCCAGCCTAGCTGCCAGAGCTGTTGTAGAACTTTCAAGGCAATACTGTGTTGATAATGGTGGTTCATGCCACTTAGTTTCAAGGATGAAAAGTTGGAACGTGGGCAATCATTTCCTTGAGATGGTAATTCTTCGGTTGGCAAGCAGAATTGGATCATGAAATTTAAGGATGCTACCTCTGCTTCTCAAGCAGCGGATGAGTTTGCAGAACATGCAAGCCTAGCTGCCAGAGCTGTTGTAGAACTTTCAAGGCAATACTGTGTTGATGATGGTGGTTCATGCCACTTAGGTTTCAAGGATGAAAGGTTGGAACATGGGCAATCATTTCCTAGAGATGGTAATTTTTCTATTGGCAGGCGGAATTGGAACATGAAATTTAAGGATGCTACCTCTGCTGCGAAAATAGTGACTGAGTTTGCAGAACATGCAAGCCTAGCTACCAGATCTGTTAAAGAACTTTCAAGGCAATACTATGTTGATGATGGTGGTTCATGCCACTTAGGTTTCAAAGATGAAAGGTTGGAAAATGGGCAATCATTTCCTGGAGATGGTAATGGTAATTTTTCTAATGGCAGGTAGAATTAGAACATGAAATTTAAGGATGCTACCACTGCTGCTCAATCAACAGCTGAGTTTGCAGAAGAACCAAGCCTAGCTGCCAGAGTTGTTGTAGAACTTTCAAGGCAATACTGTGTTGATGATGGTGGTTCATGCCACTTAGTTTTCAAGGATGAAAAGTTGGAACATGGGCAATCATTTCCTAGAGATGGTAATGATAATTTTTCTGTTGGCAGGCAGAATTGGAACATGAAATTTAAGGATGCTACCTCTGCTGCTCAAGTAGCGACTGAGTTTGCAGAACATGCAAGCCTAGCTGCCATAGCTGTTGTAGAACTTTCATGGCAATATTGTGTTGATGATGGTGGTTCATGCCACCTAGGTTTCAAGGATGAAAGGTTGGAACATGGGCAATCATTTCCTAGAGATGGTAATGGTAATTTTTCTATTGGCAGGCAGAATTGGAACATAAAAAGGATGCTACCTCTCCTGCTCAAGCAGCGGTAGAGTTTGCAGAACATGCAAGCCTAGCTGCCAGAGCTGTTGTAGAATTTTCAAGGACATATTATGTTGATGATGGTGGTTCATGCCACTTACTTTTCAAGGATGATAAGTTGGAACATGGGCAATCATTTCCTGGAGATGGTAATGGTAATTTTTCTGTTGGCAGGCAGTATTGGAACATGAAATTTAAGGATGCTACCTCTGCTGCTCAAGTAGCGGCTGAGTTTGGAGAACATGCAAGCCTAGCTGCCAGAGCTGTTGGAGAACTTTCAAGGCAATATTGTGTTGATGATGGTGGTTTATGCCTCTTAGGTTTCAAGGATGAAGGGTTGGAACATGGGCAAGCATTTCCTGGAGATGGTAATGGAAATTTTTTTGTTGGCAGCCACAATTGGAACATGAAATTTAAGGATGCTACCTCTGCTGCTCAAGCAGCGACTGAGTCTGCAGAACATGCAAGCCTAGCTGCCATAGCTATTGTAGAACTTTCATGGCAATATTGTGTTGATGATGGTTGTTCATGCCACTTAGATTTCAAGGATGAAAGGTTGGTACATGGGCAATCATTTCCTAGAGATGGTAATGGTAATTTTTCTATTCGCAGGCAGAATTGGAACATAAAATTTAAGGATGCTACCTCTCCTGCTCAAGCAGCAGTTGAGTTTGCAGAACATGCAAGCCTAGCTGCCAGAGCTGTTGTAGAACTTTCAAGGCAATATTGTGTTGATGATGGTTGTTCATGCCACTTACTTTTCAAGGATGAAAAGTTGGAACATGGGCAATCATTTCATGGAGATGGTAATGGTAATTTTTCTGTTGGCAGGCAGTATTGGAACATGAAATTTAAGGATGTTACCTCTGCTGCTCAAGTAGCGGCTGAGTTTGGAGAACATGCAAGCCTAGCTGCCAGAGCTGTTGGAGAACTTTCAAGGCAATATTTTGTTGATGATGGTGGTTTATGCCACTTAGGTTTCAAGGATGAAGGGTTGGAACATGGGAAAGCATTTCCTGGAGATGGTAATGGAAATTTTTTTGTTGGCAGCCACAATTGGAACATGAAATTTAAGGATGCTACCTCTGCTGCTCAAGCAGCGGCTGAGTCTGCAGAACATGCAAGCCTAGCTGCCATAGCTATTGTAGAACTTTCATGGCAATATTGTGTTGATGATGGTGGTTCATGCCACTTAGGTTTCAAGGATGAAAGGTTGGTACATGGGCATTCATTTCCTAGAGATGGTAATGGAAATTTTTCTGTTCGCAGGCAGAATTGGAACATAAAATTTAAGGATGCTACCTCTCCTGCTCAAGCAGCGGTTGACTTTGCAGAACATGCAAGCCTAGCTGCCAGAGCTGTTGTAGATCTTTCAAGGCAATATTGTGTTGATGTTGGTGGTTCATGCCACTTACTTTTCAAGGATGAAAAGTTGGAACATGGGCAATCATTTCCTGGAGATGGTAATGGTAATTTTTCTGTTGGCAGGCAGTATTGGAACATGAAATTTAAGGATGCTACCTCTGCTGCTCAAGTAGCGGCTGAGTTTAGAGAATATGCAAGCCTAGCTACCAGAGCTGTTGGAGAACTTTCAAGGCAATATTGTGTTGATGATGGTGGTTTATGCCACTTAGGTTTCAAGGATGAAAGGTTGGAACATGGGCAATCATTTCCTGGACATGGTAATTCTTCGGTTGGCAAGTAGAACTGGAACATGAAATTTAGGGATGCAACCTCTGCTTCTCAAGCAGCAGATGAGTTTGCAGAATATGCAAGCCTAGCTGCCAGAGCTGTTGTAGAACTTTCAAGGCAATATTGTGTTGATGATGGTGGTTCATGCCATATAGTTTTCAAGGATGAAAGGTTGGAACATGGGCAATCATTTCCTTGAGATGGCAATGATAATTTTTCTATTGGCAGGCTGAATTGGAACATGAAATTTAAGGATGCTACCTCTGCTGCTCAAGTAGCGACTGAGTTTGCAGAACATGCAAGCCTAGCTGCCAGAGCTATTGTAGAACTTTCAACGCAATATTGTGTTGATGATGGTGGTTCATGCCACTTAGTTTTCAAGGATGAAAAGTTGGAACATGGGCAATCATTTCCTTGAGATGGTAATGATAATTGTTCTGTAGGCAGGCAGAATTGGAACATGAAATTTAAGGATGCTACCTCTTCTGCTCATGTAGCGACTGAGTTTGCAGAACATGCAAGCCTAGCTGCCAGAGCTGTTGTGGAACTTTCAAGGCAATACCGTGTTGATGATGGTGGTTCATGCCACTTAGTTTTCAAGGGTAAAAAGTTGGAACGTGGGCAATCATTTCCTTGAGATGGTAATGGTAATTTTTCTATTGCCAGGCAGAGTTAGAGCATGAAATTTAAGGATGCTACCTCTAGTGCTCAAGCAGCGACTGAGTTTGCAGAACATTCAAGCCTAGCTGCTGGAGCTGTTGGAGAACTTTCAAGGCAATACTATGTTGATGCTGGTGGTTCATGCCACTTAGGTTTCAAGGATGAAAGGTTGGAACATGAGCAAGCATTTCCTGGAGATGGTAATTTAACTGTTGTCAAACAGAATTGGAACATGAAATTTAAGGATGCTACCTCTACTGCTCAAGCAGCAGATGAGTTTGCAGAACATGCAAGCCTAGCTGCCAGAGCTGTTGTAGAAATTTCAAGGCAATACTGTGTTGATGATGGTGGTTCATGCCACTTAGTTTTCAAGGATGAAAGGTTGGAACCTAGGCAATCATTTCCTTGAGATGGTAATGATAATTTTTCTATTGGAAGGCAGAACTAGAACATGAAATTTAAGGATACTACCTCTGCTGCTAAAGTAGGGACTGAGTTTGCAGAACATGCAAGCCTAGTTGCCAGAACTGTTGTAGAACTTTCAAGGCAATATTGTGTTGATGATGGTGGTTCATGCCATATAGTTTTCAAGGATGAAAGGTTGGAACATGGGCAGTCATTTCCTTGAGATGGTAATGATTATTTTCCTATTGGCAGGCTTAATTGGAACATGAAATTTAAGGATGCTACCTCTGCTGCTCAAGTAGCAACTGAGTTTGCAGAATATGCAAGCCTAGCTGCCAGAGCTGTTGTGGAACTTTCAAGGCAATATTGTGTTGATGATGGTGGTTCATGCCACTTAGTTTTCAAGGATGAAAAGTTTGAACATGGGAAATCATTTCCTTGAGATGGTAATGATAATTTTTTTGTTGGCAGGGAGAATTGGAACATGAAATTTAAGGATGCTACCTCTGTTGCTCAAGTAGCGACTGAGTTTGCAGAACATGCAAGCCTCGCTGCCAGAGCTGTTGTAGAACTTTCAAGGCAATACTGTGTTGATGATGGTGGTTCATGCCACTTAGTTTTCAAGGATGAAAAGTTGGAACGTGGGCAATCATTTTCTCGAGATGGTAATGGTAATTTTTCTATTGCCAGGCAGAGTTAGAACATGAAATTTAAGGATGCTACCTCTGGTGCTCAAGCAGCGACTGAGTTTGAAGAACATGCAAGCCTAGCTGCCAGAGCTGTTGGAGAACTTTACAAGCAATACTATGTTGATGATGGTGGTTCATGCCACTTAGGTTTCAATGATGAAAGGTTGAAACATTGGCAAGCATTTCCTGGAGATGGTAATGGTAATTTTTCTGTTGGTAGGCAGAATTGGAACATAAAATTTAAGGATGCTACCTCTCCTGCTCAAGCAGCGGTTGAGTTTGCATAACATGCAAGCCTAGCTGCCAGAGCTATTGTAGAACTTTCAAGGCAATACTGTGTTGATGATGGTGGTTCATGCCACTTAGTTTTCAAGGATGAAAAGTTGGTACATGGGCATTCATTTCCTAGAGATGGTAATGGTAATTTTTCTATTCGCAGGCAGAATTGGAACATAAAATTTAAGGATGCTACCTCTCCTGCTCAAGCAGCGGTTGAGTTTGCAGAACATGCAAGCCTAGCTGCCAGAGCTGTTGTAGATCTTTCAAGGCAATATTGTGTTGATGTTGGTGGTTCATGCCACTTACTTTTCAAGGATGAAAAGTTGGAACATGGGCAATCATTTCCTGGAGATGGTAATGGTAATTTTTCTGTTGGCAGGCAGTATTGGAACATGAAATTTAAGGATGCTACCTCTGCTGCTCAAGTAGCGGCTGAGTTTAGAGAATATGCAAGCCTAGCTGCCAGAGCTGTTGGAGAACTTTCAAGGCAATATTGTGTTGATGATGGTGGTTTATGCCACTTAGGTTTCAAGGATGAAAGGTTGGAACATGGGCAATCATTTCCTGGACATGGTAATTCTTCGGTTGGCAAGTAGAACTGGAACATGAAATTTAGGGATGCAACCTCTGCTTCTCAAGCAGCAGATGAGTTTGCAGAATATGCAAGCCTAGCTGCCAGAGCTGTTGTAGAACTTTCAAGGCAATATTGTGTTGATGATGGTGGTTCATGCCATATAGTTTTCAAGGATGAAAGGTTGGAACATGGGCAATCATTTCCTTGAGATGGCAATGATAATTTTTCTATTGTCAGGCTGAATTGGAACATGAAATTTAAGGATGCTACCTCTGCTGCTCAAGTAGCGACTGAGTTTGCAGAACATGCAAGCCTAGCTGCCAGAGCTATTGTAGAACTTTCAACGCAATATTGTATTGATGATGGTGGTTCATGCCACTTAGTTTTCAAGGATGAAAAGTTGGAACATGGGCAATCATTTCCTTGAGATGGTAATGATAATTGTTCTGTTGGCAGGCAGAATTGGAACATGAAATTTAAGGATGCTACCTCTTCTGCTCATGTAGCGACTGAGTTTGCAGAACATGCAAGCCTAGCTGCCAGAGCTGTTGTGGAACTTTCAAGGCAATACTGTGTTGATGATGGTGGTTCATGCCACTTAGTTTTCAAGGATAAAAAGTTAGAACGTGGGCAATCATTTCCTTGAGATGGTAATGGTAATTTTTCTATTGCCAGGCAGTGTTAGAGCATGAAATTTAAGGATGCTACCTCTAGTGCTCAAGCAGCGACTGAGTTTGCAGAACATTCAAGCCTAGCTGCTGGAGCTGTTGGAGAACTTTCAAGGCAATACTATGTTGATGCTGGTGGTTCATGCCACTTGGGTTTCAAGGATGAAAGGTTGGAACATGAGCAAGCATTTCCTGGAGATGGTAATTTAACTGTTGTCAAACAGAATTGGAACATGAAATTTAAGGATGCTACCTCTACTGCTCAAGCAGCAGATGAGTTTGCAGAACATGCAAGCCTAGCTGCCAGAGCTGTTGTAGAAATTTCAAGGCAATACTGTGTTGATGATGGTGGTTCATGCCACTTAGTTTTCAAGGATGAAAGGTTGGAACCTAGGCAATCATTTCCTTGAGATGGTAATGATAATTTTTCTATTGGAAGGCAGAACTAGAACATGAAATTTAAGGATACTACCTCTGCTGCTAAAGTAGGGACTGAGTTTGCAGAACATGCAAGCCTAGTTGCCAGAACTGTTGTAGAACTTTCAAGGCAATATTGTGTTGATGATGGTGGTTCATGCCATATAGTTTTCAAGGATGAAAGGTTGGAACATGGGCAGTCATTTCCTTGAGATGGTAATGATTATTTTCCTGTTGGCAGGCTTAATTGGAACATGAAATTTAAGGATGCTACCTCTGCTGCTCAAGTAGCAACTGAGTTTGCAGAATATGCAAGCCTAGCTGCCAGAGCTGTTGTGGAACTTTCAAGGCAATATTGTGTTGATGATGGTGGTTCATGCCACTTAGTTTTCAAGGATGAAAAGTTTGAACATGGGAAATCATTTCCTTGAGATGGTAATGATAATTTTTTTGTTGGCAGGGAGAATTGGAACATGAAATTTAAGGATGCTACCTCTGTTGCTCAAGTAGCGACTGAGTTTGCAGAACATGCAAGCCTCGCTGCCAGAGCTGTTGTAGAACTTTCAAGGCAATACTGTGTTGATGATGGTGGTTCATGCCACTTAGTTTTCAAGGATGAAAAGTTGGAACGTGGGCAATCATTTTCTCGAGATGGTAATGGTAATTTTTCTATTGCCAGGCAGAGTTAGAACATGAAATTTAAGGATGCTACCTCTGGTGCTCAAGCAGCGACTGAGTTTGAAGAACATGCAAGCCTAGCTGCCAGAGCTGTTGGAGAACTTTACAGGCAATACTATGTTGATGATGGTGGTTCATGCCACTTAGGTTTCAATGATGAAAGGTTGAAACATTGGCAAGCATTTCCTGGAGATGGTAATGGTAATTTTTCTGTTGGTAGGCAGAATTGGAACATAAAATTTAAGGATGCTACCTCTCCTGCTCAAGCAGCGGTTGAGTTTGCATAACATGCAAGCCTAGCTGCCAGAGCTATTGTAGAACTTTCAAGGCAATACTGTGTTGATGATGGTGGTTCATGCCACTTAGTTTTCAAGGAAGAAAAGTTGGAACGTGGGCAAGCATTTCCTTGAGATGGTAATGGTAATTTTTCTATTGGCAGGTAGTATTGGAAAATGAAATTTAAGGATGCTACCTATGCTGCTCAAGCAACGGTTGAGTTTGCAGAATATGCAAGCCTAGCTGCCAGAGTTGTTGCAGAAATTTCAAGGCATCATTTTGTTGATGATGGTGGTTCATGCCACTTAGGTTTCAAGGATGAAAAGTTGGAACATGGGCAATCATTTCCTTGAGATGGTAATGATAATTTTTCTGTTGGCAGGTGAAATTGGAACATGAAATTTAAGGATGCTACCTCTGTTGCTCAAGTAGCGACTGAGTTTGCTGAACATGCCAGCCTAGCTGCCAGAGCTGTTGTAGAACTTTCAAGGCAATACTGTGTTGATAATAGTGGTTCATGCCACTTAGTTTCAAGGATGAAAAGTTGGAACGTGGGCAATCATTTCCTTGAGATGGTTATTCTTCGGTTGGCAAGCAGAATTGGAACATGAAATTTAAGGATGCTACCTCTGCTTCTCAAGCAGCGGATGAGTTTGCAGAACATGCAAGCCTAGCTGCCAGAGCTGTTGTAGAACTTTCAAGGCAATACTGTGTTGATGATGGTGGTTCATGCCACTTAGGTTTCAAGGATGAAAGGTTGGAACATGGGCAATCATGTCCTAGAGATGGTAATTTTTCTATTGGCAGGCAGAATTGGAACATGAAATTTAAGGATGCTACCTCTGCTGCTGAAATAGTGACTGAGTTTGCAGAACATGCAAGCCTAGCAACCAGATCTGTTAAAGAACTTTCAAGGCAATACTATGTTGATGATGGTGGTTCATGCCACTTAGGTTTCAAAGATGAAAGGTTGGAAAATGGGCAATCATTTCCTGGAGATGGTAATGGTAATTTTTCTGATGGCAGGTAGAATTAGAACATGAAATTTAAGGATGCTACCACTGCTGCTCAATCAACAGCTGAGTTTGCAGAAGAACCAAGCCTAGCTGCCAGAGTTGTTGTAGAACTTTCAAGGCAATACTGTGTTGATGATGGTGGTTCATGCCACTTAGTTTTCAAGGATGAAAAGTTGGAACATGGGCAATCATTTCCTAGAGATGGTAATGATAATTTTTCTGTTGGCAGGCAGAATTGGAACATGAAATTTAAGGATGCTACCTCTGCTGCTCAAGTAGCGACTGAGTTTGCAGAACATGCAAGCCTAGCTGCCAGAGCTGTTGGAGAACTTTCAAGGCAATACTATGTTGATGATGGTGGTTCATGCTACTTAGGTTTCAAGGATGAAAGGTTGGAACATGGGCAAGCATTTCCTGGAGATTGTAATGGTAACTTTTCTGTTGGCAGGCAGAATTGGAACATAAAATTTAAGGATGCTACCTCTGCTGGTCAAGCATCGGTTGAGTTTGCAGAACATGCAAGCCTAGCTTCCAGAGCTGTTGTAGAACTTTCAAGGCAATATTGTGTTGATGATGGTGGTTCATGCCACTTAGGTTTCAAGGATGAAAGGTTGGAACATGGGCAATCATTTCCTGGAGATGGTAATTCTTCGGTTGGCAAGAAGAATTGGAACATGAAATTTAAGGATGCTACCTCTGCTTCTCAAGCAGTGGATGAGTTTGCAGAACATGCAAGCCTAGCTGACAGAGCTGTTGTATAACTTTCAAGGAAATATTATGTTGATAATGGTGGTTTATACCATTTACGTTTCAAGGATGAAAGGTTGGAACATGGGCAATCATTTCCTGGAGATGGTAATTTTTCTGTTGGCAAGCAGAATTGCAACATGAAATTTAAGGATACTACCTCTGCTGCTCAAGCAGCATATGAATTTGCAGAACATGCAGGCCAAGCTGCCAGAGCTGTTGTAGAACTTTCAAGGCAATACTGTGTTGATGATGGTGGTTCATGCCACTTAGTTTTCAAGGATGTAAAGTTGGAACATGGGCAATCATTTCCTAGAGATGGTAATGATAATTTTTCTGTTGGCAGGCAGAATTGGAACATGAAATTTAAGAATGCTACCTCTGCTGCTCAAGTAGCGACTGAGTTTGCAGAACATGCAAGCCTAGCTGCCAGAGCTGTTGGAGAACTTTCAAGGCAATACTATGTTGATGATAGTGGTTCATGCTACTTAGGTTTCAAGGATGAAAGGTTGGAACATGGGCAAGCATTTCCTGGAGATGGTAATGGTAACTTTTCTGTTGGCAGGCAGAATTGGAACATAAAATTTAAGGATGCTACCTCTGCTGGTCAAGCATCGGTTGAGTTTGCAGAACATGCAAGCCTAGCTTCCAGAGCTGTTGTAGAACTTTCAAGGCAATATTGTGTTGATGATGGTGGTTCATGCCACTTAGGTTTCAAGGATGAAAGGTTGGAACATGGGCAATCATTTCCTAGAGATGGTAATTCTTCGGTTGGTAAGCAGAATTGGAACATGAAATTTAAGGATGCTACCTCTGCTTCTCAAGCAGCGGATGAGTTTGCAGAACATGCAAGCCTACCTGACAGAGCTGTTGTATAACTTTCAAGGCAATATTACGTTGATAATGGTGGTTCATACCACTTACGTTTCAAGGATGAAAGGTTGGAACATGGGCAATCATTTCCTGGAGATGGTAATTTTTCTGTTGGTAAGCAGAATTGCAACATGAAATTTAAGGATACTACCTCTGCTGCTCAAGCAGCATATGAGTTTGCAGAACATGCAGGCCTAGCTGCCAGAGCTGTTGTAGAACTTTCAAGGCAATACTGTGTTGATGATGGTGGTTCATGCCACTTAGGTTTCAAGGATGAAAGGTTGGAACATGGGCAATCATTTCCTTGTGTTGATGATGGTAATTTTTCTATTGGCAGGCAGAATTGGAACATGAAATTTAAGGATGCTACCTTTGCTGCTCAAGCAGCGGCTGAGTTTGCAGAACATGCAAGCCTAGCTGCCATAGCTGTTGTAGAACTTTCAAGGCAATACTGTGTTGATGATGGTGGTTCATGCCACTTAGGTTTCAAGGATGAAAGGTTGGAACATGGGCAATCATTTCCTAGAGATGGTAATTTTTCTATTGGCAGGCAGAATTGGAACATGAAATTTAAGGATGCTACCTCTGCTGCTGAAATAGTGACTGAGTTTGCAGAACATGCAAGCCTAGCAACCAGATCTGTTAAAGAACTTTCAAGGCAATACTATGTTGATGATGGTGGTTCATGCCACTTAGGTTTCAAAGATGAAAGGTTGGAAAATGGGCAATCATTTCCTGGAGATGGTAATGGTAATTTTTCTGATGGCAGGTAGAATTAGAACAGGAAATTTAAGGATGCTACCACTGCTGCTCAATCAACAGCTGAGTTTGCAGAAGAACCAAGCCTAGCTGCCAGAGTTGTTGTAGAACTTTCAAGGCAATACTGTGTTGATGATGGTGGTTCATGCCACTTAGTTTTCAAGGATGAAAAGTTGGAACATGGGCAATCATTTCCTAGAGATGGTAATGATAATTTTTCTGTTGGCAGGCAGAATTGGAACATGAAATTTAAGGATGCTACCTCTGCTGCTCAAGTAGCGACTGAGTTTGCAGAACATGCAAGCCTAGCTGCCAGAGCTGTTGGAGAACTTTCAAGGCAATACTATGTTGATGATGGTGGTTCATGCTACTTAGGTTTCAAGGATGAAAGGTTGGAACATGGGCAAGCATTTCCTGGAGATTGTAATGGTAACTTTTCTGTTGGCAGGCAGAATTGGAACATAAAATTTAAGGATGATACCTCTGCTGGTCAAGCATCGGTTGAGTTTGCAGAACATGCAAGCCTAGCTTCCAGAGCTGTTGTAGAACTTTCAAGGCAATATTGTGTTGATGATGGTGGTTCATGCCACTTAGGTTTCAAGGATGAAAGGTTGGAACATGGGCAATCATTTCCTAGAGATGGTAATTTTTCTATTGGCAGGCAGAATTGGAACATGAAATTTAAGGATGCTACCTCTGCTGCTGAAATAGTGACTGAGTTTGCAGAACAAGCAAGCCTAGCAACCAGATCTGTTAAAGAACTTTCAAGGCAATACTATGTTGATGATGGTGGTTCATGCCACTTAGGTTTCAAAGATGAAAGGTTGGAAAATGGGCAATCATTTCCTGGAGATGGTAATGGTAATTTTTCTGATGGCAGGTAGAATTAGAACATGAAATTTAAGGATGCTACCACTGCTGCTCAATCAACAGCTGAGTTTGCAGAAGAACCAAGCCTAGCTGCCAGAGTTGTTGTAGAACTTTCAAGGCAATACTGTGTTGATGATGGTGGTTCATGCCACTTAGTTTTCAAGGATGAAAAGTTGGAACATGGGCAATCATTTCCTAGAGATGGTAATGATAATTTTTCTGTTGGCAGGCAGAATTGGAACATGAAATTTAAGGATGCTACCTCTGCTGCTCAAGTAGCGACTGAGTTTGCAGAACATGCAAGCCTAGCTGCCAGAGCTGTTGGAGAACTTTCAAGGCAATACTATGTTGATGATGGTGGTTCATGCTACTTAGGTTTCAAGGATGAAAGGTTGGAACATGGGCAAGCATTTCCTGGAGATTGTAATGGTAACTTTTCTGTTGGCAGGCAGAATTGGAACATAAAATTTAAGGATGATACCTCTGCTGGTCAAGCATCGGTTGAGTTTGCAGAACATGCAAGCCTAGCTTCCAGAGCTGTTGTAGAACTTTCAAGGCAATATTGTGTTGATGATGGTGGTTCATGCCACTTAGGTTTCAAGGATGAAAGGTTGGAACATGGGCAATCATTTCCTGGAGATGGTAATTCTTCGGTTGGCAAGAAGAATTGGAACATGAAATTTAAGGATGCTACCTCTGCTTCTCAAGCAGTGGATGAGTTTGCAGAACATGCAAGCCTAGCTGACAGAGCTGTTGTATAACTTTCAAGGAAATATTGTGTTGATAATGGTGGTTTATACCATTTACGTTTCAAGGATGAAAGGTTGGAACATGGGCAATCATTTCCTGGAGATGGTAATTTTTCTGTTGGCAAGCAGAATTGCAACATGAAATTTAAGGATACTACCTCTGCTGCTCAAGCAGCATATGAATTTGCAGAACATGCAGGCCAAGCTGCCAGAGCTGTTGTAGAACTTTCAAGGCAATACTGTGTTGATGATGGTGGTTCATGCCACTTAGTTTTCAAGGATGTAAAGTTGGAACATGGGCAATCATTTCCTAGAGATGGTAATGATAATTTTTCTGTTGGCAGGCGGAATTGGAACATGAAATTTAAGAATGCTACCTCTGCTGCTCAAGTAGCGACTGAGTTTGCAGAACATGCAAGCCTAGCTGCCAGAGCTGTTGGAGAACTTTCAAGGCAATACTATGTTGATGATAGTGGTTCATGCTACTTAGGTTTCAAGGATGAAAGGTTGGAACATGGGCAAGCATTTCCTGGAGATGGTAATGGTAACTTTTCTGTTGGCAGGCAGAATTGGAACATAAAATTTAAGGATGCTACCTCTGTTGATCAAGCATCGGTTGAGTTTGCAGAACATGCAAGCCTAGCTTCCAGAGCTGTTGTAGAACTTTCAAGGCAATATTGTGTTGATGATGGTGGTTCATGCCACTTAGGTTTCAAGGATGAAAGGTTGGAACATGGGCAATCATTTCCTAGAGATGGTAATTCTTCGGTTGGTAAGCAGAATTGGAACATGAAATTTAAGGATGCTACCTCTGCTTCTCAAGCAGCGGATGAGTTTGCAGAACATGCAAGCCTAGCTGACAGAGCTGTTGTATAACTTTCAAGGCAATATTGCGTTGATAATGGTGGTTCATACCACTTACGTTTCAAGGATGAAAGGTTGGAACATGGGCAATCATTTCCTGGAGATGGTAATTTTTGTATTGGTAAGCAGAATTGCAACATGAAATTTAAGGATACTACCTCTGCTGCTCAAGCAGCATATGAGTTTGCAGAACATGCAGGCCTAGCTGCCAGAGCTGTTGTAGAACTTTCAAGGCAATACTGTGTTGATGATGGTGGTTCATGCCACTTAGGTTTCAAGGATGAAAGGTTGGAACATGGGCAATCATTTCCTTGTGTTGATGATGGTAATTTTTCTATTGGCAGGCAGAATTGGAACATGAAATTTAAGGATGCTACCTTTGCTGCTCAAGCAGCGGCTGAGTTTGCAGAACATGCAAGCCTAGCTGCCATAGCTGTTGTAGAACTTTCAAGGCAATATTGTGTTGATGATGGTGGTTCAAGCCACTTAGGTTTCAATGATGAAAGGTTGGAACATGGGCAATCATTTCCTAGAGATGGTAATGATAATTTTTCTGTTGGCAGGCAAAATTGGAACATGAAATTTAAGGATGCTACCTCTACTTTTCAAGCAGCGATTGAGTTTGCAGAACATGCAAGCCTAGCTGCCAGGGCTGTTTTAGAACTTTCAAGGCAATACTGTGTTGATGATAGTGGTTCATGCCACTTAGTTTTCAAGGATGAAAAGTTGGAACGTGGGCAATCATTTCCTTGAGATGGTAATGGTAATTTTTCTATTGCCAGGCAGAGTTAAAACATGAAATTTAAGGATACTACCTCTAGTGCTCAATCAGCGACTGAGTTTGCAGAACATGCAAGCCTAGCTGCCAGAGCTGTTGGAGAACTTTCAAGGCAATACTATATTGATGGTGGTGGTTCATGCCACGTTGTTTTCAAGGATGAAAAGTAGGAACATGGGCAATCATTTCCTTGAGATGGTAATGATAATTTTTCTTTTGGCAGGCTGAATTGGAACATGAAATTTAAGGATGCTACCTCTGCTGCTCAAGTAGCGACTGAGTTTGCAGAACATGCAAGCCTAGATGCCAGAGCTATTGTAGAACTTTCAATGCAATACTGTGTTGATGATGGTGGTTCATGCCACTTAGTTTTCAAGGATGAAGAGTTGGAACGTGGGTAATCATTTCCTTGAGATGGTAATGGTAATTTTTCTATTGCCAGGCAGAGTTAAAACATGAAATTTAAGGATGCTACCTCTGGTGCTCAATCAGCGACTGAGTTTGCAGAACATGCAAGCCTAGCTGCCAGAGCTGTTGAAGAACTTTCAAGGCAATACTATGTTGATGATGGTGGTTCATGCCACTTTGCTTTCAAGGATGAAAATTAGGAACATGGGCAATCATTTCCTTGAGATGGTAATGATAATTTTTCTGTTGGCAGGCTGAATTGGAACATGAAATTTAAGGATGCTACCTCTGCTGCTCAAGCAACGGCTGAGTTTGGAGAACATGCAATCCTAGCGGCCAGAGCTGTTGGAGAACTTTCAAGGAAATTTTGTGTTGATGATGGTGGTTCATGCCACTTAGTTTTCAAAGATGAAAAGTTGGAACGTGGGCAATCATTTCCTTGAGATGGTAATGGTAATTTTTCTATTGCCAGGCAGAGTTAAAACATGAAATTTAAGGATGCTACCTCTGGTGCTCAATGAGCGACTGAGTTTGCAGAACATGCAAGCCTAGCTGCCAGAGCTGTTGAAGAACTTTCAAGGCAATACTATGTTGATGATGGTGGTTCATGCCACTTTGTTTTCAAGGAAGAAAATTAGGAACATGGGCAATCATTTCCTTGAGATGGTAATGATAATTTTTCTGTTGGCAGGCTGAATTGGAACATGAAATTTAAGGATGCTACCTCTGCTGCTCAAGTAGCGACTGAGTTAGCAGAACATGCAAGCCTAGCTGCCAGAGCTGTTGTAGAACTTTCAAAGCAATACTGTGTTGATGATGGTGGTTCATGCCACTTAGTTTTCAAGGATGAAAAGTTGGAACATGGGCAATCATTTTCTTGAGATGGTAATGATAATTTTTCTGTTGGCAGGTAGAATTGGAACATGAAATTTAAGGATGCTACCTCTGCTGCTCAAGTAGCGACTGAGTTTGAAGAACATGCAAGCCTAGATGCCAGCGCTGTTGTAGAACTTTCAATGCAATACTGTGTTGATGATGGTGGTTCATGCCACTTAGTTTTCAAGGATGAAGAGTTGGAACGTGGGCAATCATTTCCTTGAGATGGTAATGGTAATTTTTCTATTGCCAGGCAGAGTTAAAACATGAAATTTAAGGATGCTACCTCTGGTGCTCAATCAGCGACTGAGTTTGCAGAACATGCAAGCCTAGATGCCAGAGCTATTGAAGAACTTTCAAGGCAATACTATGTTGATGATGGTGGTTCATGCCACTTTGTTTTCAAGGATGAAAATTAGGAACATGGGCAATCATTTCCTTGAGATGGTAATGATAATTTTTCTGTTGGCAGGCTGAATTGGAACATGAAATTTAAGGATGCTACCTCTGCTGCTCAAGTAGTGACTGAGTTTGCAGAACATGCAAGCCTAGATGCCAGAGTTGTTGTAGAACTTTCAAGGCAATACTGTGTCGATGATGGTGGTTCATGCCACTTAGTTTTCAAAGATGAAAAGTTGGAACGTGGGCAATCATTTCCTTGAGATGGTAATGGTAATTTTTCTATTGCCAGGTAGAGTTAAAACATGAAATTTAAGGATGCTACCTCTGGTGCTCAATGAGTGACTGAGTTTGCAGAACATGCAAGCCTAGCTGCCAGAGCTGTTGAAGAACTTTCAAGGCAATACTATGTTGATGATGGTGGTTCATGCCACTTTGTTTTCAAGGATGAAAATTAGGAACATGGGCAATCATTTCCTTGAGATGGTAATGATAATTTTTCTGTTGGCAGGCTGAATTGGAACATGAAATTTAAGGATGCTACCTCTGCTGCTCAAGTAGCGACTGAGTTAGCAGAACATGCAAGCCTAGCTGCTAGAGCTGTTGTAGAACTTTCAAAGCAATACTGTGTTAATGATGGTGGTTCATGCCACTTAGTTTTCAAGGATGAAAAGTTGGAACATGGGCAATCATTTTCTTGAGATGGTAATGATAATTTTTCTTTTGGCAGGTAGAATTGGAACATGAAATTTAAGGATGCTACCTCTGCTGCTCAAGTAGCGACTGAGTTTGCAGAATATGCAAGCCTAGCTGCCAGAGTTGTTTTAGAACTTTCAAGGCAATATTGTGTTGATGATGGTGGTTCATGCCACTTAGGTTTCAAGGATGAAAGGTTGGAACATGGGCAATCATTTCCTAGAGATAGTAATTTTTCTATTGGCAGGCAGAATTGGAACATGAAATTTAAGGATGCTACCTCTGCTGCTAAAGTAGTGACTGAGTTTGCAGAACATGCAAGCCTAGCTGCCAGATCTGTTAAAGAACTTTCAAGGCAATACTATGTTGATGATGGTGGTTCATGCCACTTAGGTTTCAAGGATGAATTGTTGGAAAATTGGCAATCATTTCCTGGAGATGGTAATGGTAATTTTTTCTGATGGCAGGTAGAATTAGAACATGAAATTTAAGGATGCTACCTCTGCTGCTCAATCAACGACTGAGTTTGCAGAAGAACCATGCCTAGCTGCCAGAGTTATTGTAGAACTTTCAAGGCAATACTGTGTTGATGATGGTGGTTCATGCCACTTAGTTTTCAAGGATGAAAAGTTGGAACATGGGCAATCATTTCCTAGAGATGGTAATGATAATTTTTCTGTTGGTAGGCAGAATTGGAACATGAAATTTAAGGATGCTACCTCTGCTGCTCAAGTAGCGACTGAGTTTGCAGAACATGCAAGCCTAGCTGCCAGAGCTGTTGGAGAACTTTCAAGGAAATACTATGTTGATGATGGTGGTTCATGCCACTTAGGTTTCAAGGATGAAAGGTTGGAACATGGGCAAGCATTTCCTGGAGATGGTAATGGTAACTTTTCTGTTGGCAGGCAGAATAGGAACATAAAATTTAAGGATGCTACCTCTGCTGGTCAAGCAGCGGTTGAGTTTGCAGAACATGCAAGCCTAGCTTCCAGAGCTGTTGTAGAACTTTCAAAGCAATATTGTGTTGATGATGGTGGTTCATGCCACTTAGGTTTCAAGGATGAAAGGTTGGAACATGGGCAATCATTTCCTCGAGATGGTAATTCTTCGGTTGGCAAGCAGAATTGAAACATGAAATTTAAGGATGCTACCTCTGCTTCTCAAGCAGCGGATGAGTTTGCAGAACATGCAAGCCTAGCTGACAGAGCTGTTGTATAACTTTCAAGGCAATATTGTGTTGATAATAGTGGTTCATACCACTTAGGTTTCAAGGATGAAAGGTAGGTTTCAAGGATGAAAGGTTGGAACATGGGCAAGCATTTCCTGGAGATGGTAATTTTTTTGTTGGCAAGCAGAATTGCAACATGAAATTTAAGGATACTACCTCTGCTGCTCAAGCAGCATATGAGTTTGCAGAACATGCAAGCCTAGCTGCCAGAGCTGTTGTAGAACTTTCAAGGCAATACTGTGTTGATGATGGTGGTTCATGCCACTTAGGTTTCAAGGATGAAAGGTTGGAACATGGGCAATCATTTCCTTGTGTTGATGATGGTAATTTTTCTATTGGCAGGCAGAATTGGAACATGAAATTTAAGGATGCTACCTTTGTTGCACAAACAGCAATTGAGTTTGCAGAACATGCAAGCCTAGCTGCCAGAGCTATTGTAGAACTTTCAATGCAATATTATATTGATGATGGTGGTTCATGCCACTTAGGTTTCAAGGATGAAAGGTTGGAACATGGGCAATCATTTCCTGGAGATGGTAATATTTCTATTGGCGAGTAGAATTGGAACATAAAATTTAAGGATGCTACCTTTGCTACTCAAGCAGCTGCTGAGTTTGCAGAACATGTAAGCCTAGCTGCCAGAGCTGTTGTAGAACTTTCAAGGCAATATTGTGTTGATGTTGGTGGTTCAAGCCACTTAGGTTTCAAGGATGAAAAGTTGGAACGTGGGCAATCATTTCCTTGAGATGGTAATGGTAATTTTTCTATTGCCAGGCAGAGTTAAAACATTAAATTTAAGGATGCTACCTCTGGTGCTCAATCAGCGACTGAGTTTGCAGAACATGCAAGCCTAGCTACCAGAGCTGTTGGAGAACTTTCAAGGCAATACTATGTTGATGATGGTGGTTCATGCCACTTAGTTTTCAAGGATGAAAAGTAGGAACATGGGCAATCATTTCCTTAAGATGGTAATGATAATTTTTCTGTTGGCAGGCTGAATTGAAACATGAAATTTAAGGATGCTACCTCTGCTGCTCAAGTAGCGATTGAGTTTGCAGGACATGCAAGCCTAGCTGCCAGAGCTGTTGAAGAACTTTCAAGGCAATACTATGTTGATGATGGTGGTTCATGCCACTTTGTTTTCAAGGATGAAAATTAGGAACATGGGCAATCATTTCCTTGAGATGGTAATGATAATTTTTCTGTTGGCAGGCTGAATTGGAACATGAAATTTAAGGATGCTACCTCTGCTGCTCAAGTAGCGACTGACTTAGCAGAATATGCAAGCCTAGCTGCCAGAGCTGTTGTAGAACTTTCAAAGCAATACTGTGTTGATGATGGTGGTTCATGCCACTTAGGTTTCATGGATGAAAGGTTGGAACATGGGCAATCATTTCCTTGTGTTGATGATGGTAATTTTTCTATTGGCAGGCAGAATTGGAACATGAAATTTAAGGATGCTGCCTTGGTTGCTCAAGCAGCGACTGAGTTTGCAGAACATGCAAGCCTAGCTGCAGAGCTATTGTAGAACTTTCAAGGCAATATTATATTGATGATGGTGGTTCATGCCACTTAGGTTTCAAGGATGAAAGGTTGGAACATGGGCAATCATTTCCTGGAGATGGTAATTTTTCTATTGGCGAGCAGAATTGGAACATAAAATTTAAGGATGCTACCTTTGCTACTCAAGCAGCTGCTGAGTTTGCAGAACATGTAAGCCTAGCTGCCAGAGCTGTTGTAGAACTTTCAAGGCAATATTGTGTTGATGTTGGTGGTTCAAGCCACTTAGGTTTCAAGGATGAAAAGTTGGAACATGGGCAATCATTTCCTTGAGATGGTAATGATAATTTTTCTGTTGGCAGGCTGAATTGGAACATGAAATTTAAGGATGCTACCTCTGCTGCTCAAGTAGCGATTGAGTTAGCAGAACATGCAAGCCTAGCTGCCAGAGCTGTTGTAGAACTTTCAAAGCAATACTGTGTTGATGATGGTGGTTCATGCCACTTAGGTTTCAAGGATAAAAGGTTGGAACATGGGCAATCAATTCCTAGAGATGGTAATTTTTCTATTGGCAGGCAGAATTGGAACATGAAATTTAAGGATGCTACCTCTGCTGCTAAAGTAGTGACTGAGTTTGCAGAACATGCAAGCCTAGCTGCCAGATCTGTTAAAGAACTTTCAAAGCAATATTGTGTTAATGATGGTGGTTCATGCCACATAGGTTTCAAGTATGAAAGGTTGGGAAATGGGTAATCATTTCCTGGAGATGGTAATGGTAATTTTTCTGATGGCAGGCAGAATTGGAACATGAAATTTAAGGATGCTACCTCTACTGCTCAAGCAGCGACTGAGTTTGCAGAACATGCAAGCCTAGCTGCCAGAGCTGTTGGAGAACTTTCAAGGCAATACTATGTTGATGATGGTGGTTCATGCCACTTAGGTTTCAAGGATGAAAGGTTGGAACATAGGCAAGCATTTCCTTGAGATGGTAATGGTAACTTTTCTGTTGGCAGGCAGAATTGGAACATAAAATTTAAGGATGCTACCTTTGCTGGTCAAGCAGCGGTTGAGTTTGCAGAACATGCAAGCCTAGCTTCCAGAGCTGTTGTATAACTTTCAAGGCAATATTGTGTTGATGATGGTGGTTCATGCCACTTAGGTTTCAAGGATGAAAGGTTGGAACATGGGCAATCATTTCCTGGAGATGGTAATTCTTCGGTTGGCAAGCAGAATTAGAACATGAAATTTAAGGATGCTACCTCTACTTCTCAAGCAGCGGATGAGTTTGCAGAACATGCAAGCCTAGCTGCCAGAGCTGTTGTAGAACTTTCAAGGCAATATTGTGTTGATGTTGGTGGTTCAAGCCACTTAGGTTTCAAGGATTAAAAGTTGGAACATGGGCAATCATTTCCTTGAGATGGTAATGGTAATTTTTCTGTTGGCAGGCTGAATTGGAACATGAAATTTAAGGATGCTACCTCTGCTGCTCAAGTAGTGACTGAGTTTGCAGAACATTCAAGCCTAGATGCCAGAGTTGTTGTAGAACTTTCAAGGCAATACTGTGTCGATGATGGTGGTTCATGCCATTTAGTTTTCAAAGATGAAAAGTTGGAACGTGGGCAATCATTTCCTTGAGATGGTAATGGTAATTTTTCAATTGCCAGGTAGAGTTAAAACATGAAATTTAAGGATGCTACCTCTGCTGCTCAAGTAGCGATTGAGTTTGCAGAACATGCAAGCCTAGCTGCCAGAACTGTTGAAGAACTTTCAAGGCAATACTATGTTGATGATGGTGGTTCATGCCACTTTGTTTTCAAGGATGAAAATAAGGAACATGGGCAATCATTTCCTTGAGATGGTAATGATAATTTTTCTGTTGGCAGGCTGAATTGGAACATGAAATTTAAGGATGCTACCTCTGCTGCTCAAGTAGCGACTGAGTTAGCAGAATATGCAAGCCTAGCTGCCAGAGCTGTTGTAGAACTTTCAAAGCAATACTGTGTTGATGATGGTGGTTCATGCCACTTAGGTTTCATGGATGAAAGGTTGGAACATGGGCAATCATTTCCTTGTGTTGATGATGGTAATTTTTCTATTGGCAGGCAGAATTGGAACATGAAATTTAAAGATGCTGCCTTTGTTGCTCAAGCAGCGACTGAGTTTGCAGAACATGCAAGCCTAGCTGCAGAGCTATTGTAGAACTTTCAAGGCAATATTATATTGATGATGGTGGTTCATGCCACTTAGGTTTCAAGGATGAAAGGTTGGAACATGGGCAATCATTTCCTGGAGATGGTAATTTTTCTATTGGCGAGCAGAATTGGAACATAAAATTTAAGGATGCTACCTTTGCTACTCAAGCAGCTGCTGAGTTTGCAGAACATGTAAGCCTAGCTGCCAGAGCTGTTGTAGAACTTTCAAGGCAATATTGTGTTGATGTTGGTGGTTCAAGCCACTTAGGTTTCAAGGATGAAAAGTTGGAACATGGGCAATCATTTCCTTGAGATGGTAATGGTAATTTTTCTATTGCCAGGCAGAGTTAAAACATGAAATTTAAGGATGCTACCTCTGGTGCTCAATCAGCGACTGAGTTTGCAGAACATGCAAGCCTAGCTACCAGAGCTGTTGGAGAACTTTCAAGGCAATACTATGTTGATGATAGTGGTTCATGCCACTTAGTTTTCAAGGATGAAAAGTAGGAACATGGGCAATCATTTCCATAAGATGGTAATGATAATTTTTCTGTTGGCAGGCTGAATTGATACATGAAATTTAAGGATGCTACCTCTGCTGCTCAAGTAGCGATTGAGTTTGCAGAACATGCAAGCCTTGCTGCCAGAGTTGTTGAAGAACTTTCAAGGCAATACTATGTTGATGATGGTGGTTCATGCCACTTTGTTTTCAAGGATGAAAATTAGGAACATGGGCAATCATTTCCTTGAGATGGTAATGATAATTTTTCTGTTGGCAGGCTGAATTGGAACATGAAATTTAAGGATGCTACCTCTGCTGCTCAAGTAGCGATTGACTTAGCAGAACATGCAAGCCTAGCTGCCAGAGCTGTTGTAGAACTTTCAAAGCAATACTGTGTTGATGATGGTGGTTCATGCCACTTAGGTTTCAAGGATAAAAGGTTGGAACATGGGCAATCAATTCCTAGAGATGGTAATTTTTCTATTGGCAGGCAGAATTGGAACATGAAATTTAAGGATGCTACCTCTGCTGCTAAAGTAGTGACTGAGTTTGCAGAACATGCAAGCCTAGCTGCCAGATCTGTTAAAGAACTTTCAAAGCAATATTGTGTTAATGATGGTGGTTCATGCCACATAGGTTTCAAGGATGAAAGGTTGGGAAATGGGCAATCATTTCCTGGAGATGGTAATGGTAATTTTTCTGATGGCAGGCAGAATTGGAACATGAAATTTAAGGATGCTACCTCTACTGCTCAAGCAGCGACTGAGTTTGCAGAACATGCAAGCCTAGCTGCCAGAGCTGTTGGAGAACTTTCAAGGCAATACTATGTTGATGATGGTGGTTCATGCCACTTAGGTTTCAAGGATGAAAGGTTGGAACATAGGCAAGCATTTCCTGGAGATGGTAATGGTAACTTTTCTGTTGGCAGGCAGAATTGGAACATAAAATTTAAGGATGCTACCTCTGCTGGTCAAGCAGCGGTTGAGTTTGCAGAACATGCAAGCCTAGCTTCCAGAGCTGTTGTAGAACTTTCAAGGCAATATTGTGTTGATGATGGTGGTTCATGCCACTTAGGTTTCAAGGATGAAAGGTTGGAACATGGGCAATCATTTCCTGGAGATGGTAATTCTTCGGTTGGCAAGCAGAATTAGAACATGAAATTTAAGGATGCTACCTCTACTTCTCAAGCAGCGGATGAGTTTGCAGAACATGCAAGCCTAGCTGACAGAGCTATTGTATAACTTTCAAGGCAATATTGTGTTGATGATGGTGGTTCATACCACTTAGGTTTCAAGGATGAAAGGTTGGAACATGGGTAAGCTTTTCTTAGAGATGGTAATTTTACTGTTGGCAAGCAGAATTGCAACATGAAATTTAAGGATACTACCTCTACTGCTCAAGCAGCATATGAGTTTGCAGAACATGCAAGCCTAGCTGCCAGAGCTGTTGTAGAACTTTCAAGGCAATACTGTGTTGATGATGGTGGTTCATGCCACTTAGGTTTCAAGGATGAAAAGTTGGAACATGGGCAATCATTTCCTTGTGTTGATGATGGTAATTTTTCTATTGGCAGGCAGAATTGGAACATGAAATTTTAGGATGCTACCTCTGCTACTCAAGCAGCGGCTGAGTTTGCAGAACATGCAAGTCTAGCTGCCATAGCTGTTGTAGAACTTTCATGGCAATATTGTGTTGATGATGGTGGTTCATGCCACTTAGTTTTCAAGGATGAAAGGTTGGAACATGGGCAATCATTTCCTGGAGATGGTAATGGTAATTTTTCTGTTGGCAGGTAGAAGTGGAACATGAAATTTAAGGATGGTACCTCTACTGCTCAAGCAGTGGCTGAGTTTGCAGAACATGCAAGCCTAGCTACTAGAGTTGTTGTAGAGTTTTCAAGGCAATATTGTGTTGATGATGGTGGTTCATGCAACTTAGGTTTCAAGGATGAAAGGTTGGAACATGGAAAATCATTTCCTGGAGATGGTAATCTTAATTTTTCTATTGCCAGGCAGAATTGGAACATGAAATTTAAGGATGCTACCTCTGCTGCTCAAGTAGCGGCTGAGTTTGCAGAACATGCAATTCTAGCTGCCAGAGCTGTTGTAGAACTTTCAAGGCAATATTGTGTTGATGATGGTGGTTCATGCCACTTAGGTTTCAAGGATGAAAGGTTGGAACATGGGCAATCATTTCCTGGAGATGGTGATGGTAATGTTTCTGTTGGCAGGCAGAATTGGAACATGAAATTTAAGGATGCTACCTCTGCTGCTCAAGCAGCAGCTGAGTTTGCAGAACATGCACGCCTAGCTGCCTGAGCTGTTGTAGAACTTTCAAGGCAATATTGTGTTGATGATGGTGGTTCATGCCACTTAGTTTTCAAGGATGAAAGGTTGGAACATGGGCAATCATTTCCTAGAGATGGTAATGGTAATTTTTCTATTGGCAGGCAGAATTGGAACATGAAATTTAAAGATGCTACCTTTGTTGCTCAAGCAGCGACTGAGTTTGCAGAACATGCAAGCCTAGCTGCCAGAGCTGTTGGAGAACAATCAAGGCAATACTATGTTGATGATGGTGGTTCATGCCACTTAGGTTTCAAGGATGAAAGGTTGGAACATGGGCAAGCATTTCCTGGAGATGGTAATGATAACATTTCTGTTGGCTGGCAGAATTGGAACATAAAATTTAAGGATGCTACCTCTGCTGGTCAAGCAGCGGTTGAGTTTGCAGAACATGCAAGCCTAGCTTCCAGAGCTGTTGTAGAACTTTCAAGGCAATATTGTGTTGATGATGGTGGTTCATGCCACTTAGGTTTCAAGGATGAAAGGTTGGAACATGGGCAATCATTTCTTGGAGATGGTAATTCTTCGGTTGGCAAGCAGAATTGGAACATGAAATTTAAGGATGCTACCTCTGCTTCTCAAGCAGCGGATGAGTTTGCAGAACATGCAAGCCTAGCTGACAGAGTTGTTGTATAACTTTCAAGGCAATATTGAGTTGATGATGGTGGTTCATACCACTTAGGTTTCAAGGATGAAAGGTTGGAACAAGGGCAAGCATTTCCTGGAGATGGTAATTTTTCTGTTGGCAAGCAGAATTGCAACATGAAATTTAAGGATTCTACCTCTGCTGCTCAAGCAGCATATGAGTTTGCAGAACATGCAAGCCTAGCTGCCAGAGCTATTGTAGAACTTTGAAGGCAATAGTGTGTTGATGATGGTGGTTCATGCCACTTAGGTTTCAAGGATGAAAGGTTGGAACATGGGCAATCATTTCCTATAGATGGTGATGGTAATGTTTCTGTTGGCAGGCAGAATTGGAACATGAAATTTAAGGATGCTACCTCTGCTGCTCAAGCAGCGGCTGAGTTTGCAGAACATGCACGCCTAGCTGCCTGAGCTGTTGTAGAACTATCAAGGCAATATTGTGTTGATGATGGTGGTTCATGCCACTTAGTTTTCAAGGATGAAAGGTTGGAACATGGGCAATCATTTCCTGGAGATGGTAATGGTAATTTTTCTATTGGCAGGCAGAATTGGAACATGAAATTTAAGGATACTACCTCTGCTGCTCAAGCAGCATATGAGTTTGCAGAACATGCAAGCCTAGCTGCTAGAGCTGTTGTAGAACTTTCAAGGCAATATTGCATTGATGATGGTGGTTCATGCCACTTAGGTTTCAAGGATGAAAGGTTGGAACATGGGCAATCATTTCCTAGAGATGGTGATGGTAATTTTTCTATTGGCAGGCAGAATTGGAACATGAAATTTTAGGATGCTACCTCTGCTACTCAAGCAGCGGCTGAGTTTGCAGAACATGCAAGTCTAGCTGCCATAGCTGTTATAGAACTTTCATGGCAATATTGTGTTGATGATGGTGGTTCATGCCACTTAGTTTTCAAGGATGAAAGGTTGGAACATGGGCAATCATTTCCTGGAGATGGTAATGGTAATTTTTCTGTTGGCAGGTAGAAGTGGAACATGAAATTTAAGGATGGTACCTCTACTGCTCAAGCAGTGGCTGAGTTTGCAGAACATGCAAGCCTAGCTACTAGAGTTGTTGTAGAGTTTTAATGGCAATATTGTGTTGATGATGGTGGTTCATGCCACTTAGGTTTCAAGGATGAAAGGTTGGAACATGGAAAATCATTTCCTGGAGATGGTAATCTTAATTTTTCTATTGCCAGGCAGAATTGGAACATGAAATTTAAGGATGCTACCTCTGCTGCTCAAGTAGCGGCTGAGTTTGCAGAACATGCAAGCCTAGCTGCTAGAGCTGTTGTAGAACTTTCAAGGCAATATTGTGTTGATGATGGTGGTTCATGCCACTTAGGTTTCAAGGATGAAAGGTTGGAACATGGGCAATCATTTCCTGGAGATGGTGATGGTAATGTTTCTGTTGGCAGGCAGAATTGGAACATGAAATTTAAGGATGCTACCTCTGCTGCTCAAGCAGCAGCTGAGTTTGCAGAACATGCACGCCTAGCTGCCTGAGCTGTTGTAGAACTTTCAAGGCAATATTGTGTTGATGATGGTGGTTCATGCCACTTAAGTTTCAAGGATGAAAGGTTGGAACATGGGCAATCATTTCCTGGAGATGGTAATGGTAATTTTTCTATTGGCAGGCAGAATTGGAACATGAAATTTAAAGATGCTACCTTTGTTGCTCAAGCAGCGACTGAGTTTGCAGAACATGCAAGCCAAGCTGCCAGAGCTGTTGGAGAACAATCAAGGCAATACTATGATGATGATGGTGGTTCATGCCACTTAGGTTTCAAGGATGAAAGGTTGGAACATGGGCAAGCATTTCCTGGAGATGGTAATGATAACATTTCTGTTGGCTGGCAGAATTGGAACATAAAATTTACGGATGCTACCTCTGCTGGTCAAGTAGCGGTTGAGTTTGCAGAACATGCAAGCCTAGCTTCCAGAGCTGTTGTAGAACTTTCAAGGCAATATTGTGTTGATGATGGTGGTTCATGCCACTTAGGTTTCAAGGATGAAAGGTTGGAACATGGGCAATCATTTCTTGGAGATGGTAATTCTTTGGTTGGCAAGCAGAATTGGAACATGAAATTTAAGGATGCTACCTCTGCTTCTCAAGCAGCGGATGAGTTTGCAGAACATGCAAGCCTAGCTGACAGAGTTGTTGTATAACTTTCAAGGCAATATTGAGTTGATGATGGTGGTTCATACCACTTAGGTTTCAAGGATGAAAGGTTGGAACAAGGGCAAGCATTTCCTGGAGATGGTAATTTTTCTGTTGGCAAGCAGAATTGCAACATGAAATTTAAGGATTCTACCTCTGCTGCTCAAGCAGCATATGAGTTTGCAGAACATGCAAGCCTAGCTGCCAGAGCTATTGTAGAACTTTGAAGGCAATAGTGTGTTGATGATGGTGGTTCATGCCACTTAGGTTTCAAAGATGAAAGGTTGGAACATGGGCAATCATTTCCTTGTGTTGATGATGGTAATTTTTCTATTGGCAGGCAGAATTGGAACATGAAATTTAAGGATGCTACCTCTGCTACTCAAGCAGCGGCTGAGTTTGCAGAACATGCAATCCTAGCTTCCAGAGCTGTTGTAGAACTTTCAAGGCAATATTGTGTTGATGATGGTGGTTCATGCCACTTAGGTTTCAAGGATGAAAGGTTGGAACATGGGCAATCATTTCCTCGAGATGGTAATTCTTCGGTTGGCAAGTAGAATTGGAACATGAAATTTAAGGATGCTACCTCTGCTTCTCAAGCAGCGGATGAGCTTGCAGAACATGCAAGCCTAGCTGACAGAGCTGTTGTGTAACTTTCAAGGCAATATTGTGTTGATGATGGTGGTTCATACCACTTAGGTTTCAAGGATGAAAGGTTGGAACATGGGCAAGCATTTCCTAGAGATGGTAATTTTACTGTTGGCAAGCAGAATTGCAACATGAAATTTAAGGATACTACCTCTGCTGCTCAAGCAGCATATGAGTTTGCAGAACATGCAAGCCTAGCTGCTAGAGCTGTTGTAGAACTTTCAAGGCAATATTGCGTTGATGATGGTGGTTCATGCCACTTAGGTTTCAAGGATGAAAGGTTGGAACATGGGCAATCATTTCCTATAGATGGTGATGGTAATGTTTCTGTTGGCAGGCAGAATTGGAACATGAAATTTAAGGATGCTACCTCTGCTGCTCAAGCAGCGGCTGAGTTTGCAGAACATGCACGCCTAGCTGCCTGAGCTGTTGTAGAACTATCAAGGCAATATTGTGTTGATGATGGTGGTTCATGCCACTTAGTTTTCAAGGATGAAAGGTTGGAACATGGGCAATCATTTCCTGGAGATGGTAATGGTAAATTTTCTATTGGCAGGCAGAATTGGAACATGAAATTTAAGGATGCTACCTTTGTTGCTCAAGCAGCGACTGAGTTTGCAGAACATGCAAGCCTAGCTGCCAGAGCTGTTGGAGAACAATCAAGGCAATACTATGTTGATGATGGTGGTTCATGCCACTTAGGTTTCAAGGATGAAAGGTTGGAACATGGGCAAGCATTTCCTGGAGATGGTAATGATAACTTTTCTGTTGGCTGGCAGAATTGGAACATAAAATTTAAGGATGCTACCTCAGCGGCTGAGTTTGCAGAACATGCAAGCCTAGCTTCCAGAGCTGTTGTAGAACTTTTAAGGCAATATTGTGTTGATGATGGTGGTTCATGCCACTTAGGTTTCAAGGATGAAAGGTTGGAACATGGGCAATCATTTCTTGGAGATGGTAATTCTTCGGTTGGCAAGCAGAATTGGAACATGAAATTTAAGGATGCTACCTCTGCTTCTTAAGCAGCGGATGAGTTTGCAGAACATGCAAGCCTAGCTGACAGAGTTGTTGTATAACTTTCAAGGCAATATTGAGTTGATGATGATGGTTCATACCACTTAGGTTTCAAGGATGAAAGGTTGGAACAAGGGCAAGCATTTCCTGGAGATGGTAATTTTTCTGTTGGCAAGCAGAATTGCAACATGAAATTTAAGGATACTACCTCTGCTGCTCAAGCAGCATATGAGTTTGCAGAACATGCAAGCCTAGCTGCCAGAGCTATTGTAGAACTTTCAAGGCAATACTGTGTTGATGATGGTGGTTCATGCCACTTAGGTTTCAAGGATGAAAAGTTGGAACATGGGCAATCATTTCCTTGTGTTGATGATGGTAATTTTTCTATTGGCAGGCAGAATTGGAACATGAAATATAAGGATGCTACCTCTGCTACTCAAGCAGCGGCTGAGTTTGCAGAACATGCAAGCCTAGCTTCCAGAGCTGTTGTAGAACTTTCAAGGCAATATTGTGTTGATGATGGTGGTTCATGCCACTTAGGTTTCAAGGATGAAAGGTTGGAACATGGGCAATCATTTCCTGGAGATGGTAATTCTTCGGTTGGCAAGCAGAATTGGAACATGAAATTTAAGGATGCTACCTCTGCTTCTCAAGCAGCGGATGAGTTTGCAGAACATGCAAGCCTAGCTGACAGAGCTGTTGTATAACTTTCAAGGCAATATTGTGTTGATGATGGTGGTTCATACCACTTAGGTTTCAAGGATGAAAGGTTGGAATGTGGGCAAGCATTTCCTAGAGATGGTAATTTTACTGTTGGCAAGCAGAATTGCAACATGAAATTTAAGGATACTACCTCTGCTGCTCAAGCAGCATATGAGTTTGCAGAACATGCAAGCCTAGCTGCTAGAGCTGTTGTAGAACTTTCAAGGCAATACTGTGTTGATGATGGTGGTTCATGCCACATAGGTTTCAAGGATGAAAGGTTGGAAGATGGGCAATCATTTCCTTGTGTTGATGATGGTAATTTTTCTATTGGCAGGCAGAATTGGAACATGAAATTTAAAGATGCTACCTCTGCTACTCAAGCAGCGGCTGAGTTTGCAGAATATGAAAGCCTAGCTGCCATAGCTACTGTAGAACTTTCATGGCAATATTGTGTTGATGATGGTGGTTCATGCCACTTAGGTTTCAAGGATGAAAGGTTGGAACATGGGCAATCATTTCATGGAGATGGTAATGGTAATTTTTCTGTTGGCAGGTAGAAGTGGAACATGAAATTTAAGGATGGTACCTCTGCTGCTCAAGCAGCGGCTGAGTTTGCAGAACATGCAAACCTAGCTACTAGAGTTATTGTAGAACTTTAAGGCAATATTGTGTTGATGATGGTGGTTCATGCCACTTAGGTTTGAAGGATGAAAGGTTGGAACATGGGAAATCATTTCCTGGAGATGGTAATGGTAATTTTTCTATTGGCAGGCAGAATTGGAACATGAAATTTAAGGATGCTACCTCTGCTGCTCAAGTAGCGGCTGAGTTTGCAGAACATACAAGTCTAGCTGCCAGAGCTGTTGTAGAACTTTCAAGGCAATATTGTGTTGATGATGGTGGTTCATGCCACTTAGGTTTCAAGGATGAAAGGTTGGAACATGGGCAATCATTTCCTGGAGATGGTGAAGGTAATGTTTCTGTTAGCAGGCAGAATTGGAACATGAAATTTAAGGATGCTACCTTTGCTGCTCAAGCAGCGGCTGAGTTTGCAAAACATGCACGCCTAGCTGCCTGAGCTGTTGTACAACTTTCAAGGCAATATTGTGTTGATGATGTTGGTTCATGCCACTTAGTTTTCAAGGATGAAAGGTTGGAACATGGGAAATCATTTCCTGGAGATGGTAATGGTAATTTTTCTATTGGCAGGCAGAATTGGAACATAAAATTTAAGGATGCTACCTTTGTTGCTCAAGCAGCGGCTGAGTTTGTAGAACATGCAAGCCTAGCTGCCAGAGCTGTTGGAGAACTTTCAAGGCAATACTATGTAGATGATGGTGGTTCATGCCACTTAAGTTTCATGGATGAAAGGTTGGAACATGGGCAAACATTTCCGGGAGATGGTAATGGTAACTTTTCTGTTGGTAGGCATAATTGGAACATAAAATTTAAGGATGCTACCTCTGCTGGTCAAGCAGTGGTTTAGTTTGCAGAACATGCAAGCCTAGCTTCCAGAGCTATTGTAGAACTTTCAAGGCAATATTGTGTTGATGATGGTGGTTCATGCCACTTAGGTTTCAAGGATGAAAGGTTGGAACATGGGCAATCATTTCCTTGTGTTGAATATGGTAATTTTTCTATTGGCAGGCAGAATTGGAACATGAAATTTAAGGATGCTACCTCTGCTACTCAAGCAGCGGATGAGTTTGCAGAACATGCAAGCCTAGCTGACAGAGCTGTTGTATAACTTTCAAGGCAATATTGAGTTGATGATGGTGGTTTATACCACTTAAGTTTCAATGATGAAAGGTTGGAACATGGGCAAGCATTTCTTGGAGATGGTAATTTTTCTGTTGGCAAGCAGAATTGCAACATGAAATTTAAGGATACTACCTCTGCTGCTCAAGAAGCATATGAGTTTGCAGAACATGCAAGCCTAGCTGCCAGAGCTATTGTAGAACTTTCAAGGCAATACTGTGTTGATGATGGTGGTTCATACCACTTAGGTTTCAAGGATGAAAGGTTGGAACATGGGCAATCATTTCCTTGTGTTGATGATGGTAATTTTTCTATTGGCAGGCAGAATTGGAACATGAAATTTAAGGATGCTACATCTGCTACTCAAGCAGCGGCTGAGTTTGCAGAACATGCAAGCCTAGCTGCTAGAGCTGTTGTAGAACTTTCAAGGCAATACTGTGTTGATGATGGTGGTTCATGCCACATAGGTTTCAAGGATGAAAGGTTAGAACATGGGCAATCATTTTCTTGTGTTGATGAAGGTAATTTTTCTATTGGCAGGCAGAATTGGAACATGAAATTTAAGGATGCTACCTCTGCTACTCAAGCAGCGGTTGAGTTTGCAGAATATCCAAGCCTAGCTGCCATAGCTGTTGTAGAACTTTCATGGCAATATTGTGTTGATGATGGTGGTTCATGCCACTTAGGTTTCAAGGATGAAAGGTTGGAACATGGGCAATCATTTCCTGGAGATGGTGATGGTAATGTTTCTGTTAGCAGGCAGAATTGGAACATGAAATTTAAGGATGCTACCTTTACTGCTCAAGCAGCGGCTGAGTTTGCAAAACATGCACGCCTAGCTGCCTGAGCTGTTGTACAACTTTCAAGGCAATATTGTGTTGATGATGGTGGTTCATGCCACTTAGTTTTCAAGGATGAAAGGTTGGAACATGGGAAATCATTTCCTGGAGATGGTAATGGTAATTTTTCTATTGGCAGGCAGAATTGGAACATGAAATTTAAGGATGCTACCTTTGTTGCTCAAGCAGCGGCTGAGTTTGTAGAACATGCAAGCCTAGCTGCCAGAGCTGTTGGAGAACTTTCAAGGCAATACTATGTTGATGATGGTGGTTCATGCCACTTAAGTTTCATGGATGAAAGGTTGGAACATGGGCAAACATTTCCGGGAGATGGTAATGGTAACTTTTCTGTTGGTAGGCATAATTGGAACATAAAATTTAAGGATGCTACCTCTGCTGGTCAAGCAGTGGTTTAGTTTGCAGAACATGCAAGCCTAGCTTCCAGAGCTGTTGTAGAACTTTCAAGGCAATATTGTGTTGATGATGGTGGTTCATGCCACTTAGGTTTCAAGGATGAAAGGTTGGAACATGGGCAATCATTTCCTTGTGTTGATGATGGTAATTTTTCTATTGGCAGGCAGAATTGGAACATGAAATTTAAGGATGCTACCTCTGCTACTCAAGCAGCGGATGAGTTTGCAGAACATGCAAGCCTAGCTGACAGAGCTGTTGTATAACTTTCAAGGCAATATTGAGTTGATGATGGTGGTTCATACCACTTAAGTTTCAAGGATGAAAGGTTGGAACATGGGCAAGCATTTCCTCGAGATGGTAATTTTTCTGTTGGCAAGCAGAATTGCAACATGAAATTTAAGGATACTACCTCTGCTGCTCAAGCAGCATATGAGTTTGCAGAACATGCAAGCCTAGCTGCCAGAGCTGTTGTAGAACTTTCAAGGCAATACTGTGTTGATGATGGTGGTTCATACCACTTAGGTTTCAAGGATGAAAGGTTGGAACATGGGCAATCATTTCCTTGTGTTGATGATGGTAATTTTTCTATTGGCAGGCAGAATTGGAACATGAAATTTAAGGATGCTACCTCTGCTACTCAAGCAGCGGCTGAGTTTGCAGAACATGCAAGCCTAGCTGCTAGAGCTGTTGTAGAACTTTCAAGGCAATACTGTGTTGATGATGGTGGTTCATGCCACATAGGTTTCAAGGATGAAAGGTTGGAACATGGGCAATCATTTCCTTGTGTTGATGATGGTAATTTTTCTATTGGCAGGCAGAATTGAAACATGAAATTTAAGGATGCTACATCTGCTACTCAAGCAGCGGCTGAGTTTGCAGAACATGCAAGCCTAGTTGCCATAGCAGTTGTAGAACTTTCATGGCAATATTGTGTTGATGATGGTGGTTCATGCCACTTAGGTTTCAAGGATGAAAGGTTGGAACATGGGCAATCATTTCCTGGAGATGGTGATGGTAATGTTTCTGTTGGCAGGTAGAAGTGGAACATGAAATTTACGGATGGTACCTCTGCTGCTCAAGCAGTGGCTGAGTTTGCAGAACATGCACGCCTAGCTGCCTGAGCTGTTGTAGAACTTTCAAGGCAATATTGTGTTGATGATGGTGGTTCATGCCACTTAGGTTTCAAGGATGAAAGGTTGGAACATGGGAAATCATTTCCTGGAGATGGTAATGGTAATTTTTCTATTAGCAGGAAGAATTGGAACATAAAATTTAAGGATGCTACCTCTGCTGCTCAAGTAGCGGCTGAGTTTGCAGAACATGCAAGTCTAGCTGCCAGAGCTGTTGTAGAACTTTCAAGGCAATATTGTGTTGATGATGGTGGTTCATGCCACTTAGGTTTCAAGGATGAAAGGTTGGAACATGGGCAATCATTTCCTGGAGATGGTGATGGTAATGTTTCTGTTGGCAGGCCGAATTGGAACATGAAATTTAAGGATGCTACCTCTGCTGCTCAATCAGCGGCTGAGTTTGCAGAACATGCATGCCTAGCTGCCTGAGCTGTTGTAGAACTTTCAAGGCAATATTGTGTTGATGATGGTGGTTCATGCCACTTAGGTTTCAAGGATGAATGGTTGGAACATGGGCAATCATTTCCTGGAGATGGTAATGGTAATTTTTCTATTGGCAGGCAGAATTGGAACATGAAATTTAAGGATGCTACCTTTGTTGCTCAAGCAGCGGCTGAGTTTGCTGAACATGCAAGCCTAGCTGCTAGAGCTCTTGGAGAACTTTCAAGGCAATACTATGTTGATGATGGTGGGTTTGCGAATGGTTTTGCACATACTTCGAGATCACAATTTATACCCAAATTTTCCAAGTATGAGTTCTAGTTGAACTTAGTGGCCTTTCTTGGGCACATAGTGTCCGGTGAGGGTACATAAGTTGATAGTCAAAAGGCTGAAGCAGTTATGAATTGGCTAAGGCCTACAACCCATACCAAGGTACACAACTTCCTTGGCTTGGCTGGCTACTACTGAAGGTTTGTTGAGAATTTCTTATCCATAACTGCTTCTTTGACGAAATTAATGCATAAGGAAGTGAAAATTCGGTGGACTAATGGTTGTTAGAAGAGCTTCCAGGAGTTAAAGGATAAGTTAACCTCGACACCAGTACTAACTCTTCCTGAGGGACCTAATGGGTATGTCATATACTGGGATTCCTCATAGTGGGATTAGGCAGCGTACTAATGCAACATGGGAAATTGAATGCATATGATTCAAGGCAGTTGAGGAAACATGAGAAAAATTATCTGACCTGTGACCTGGAGTTAGTAGCTGCCATTTTCGCCCCGAAGATGTGGCGTCACTACCTATATGTATGTCATGTTAACATATTCACCGATCACAAGAGCTTGCAGTGCATATTCAAGCAAAAAAGAGTTGAATTTAAGGTAATGAATGTGACTCGATGTATTAAAGGACTATGATGTTGATATTCTATACCACCCTAGGAAGGAAAACATGGTGGATGATGCATTAAGTCAGATGTCTATGGGCATCTTGCGGTATGTGGAAGAGCGTAAATTGGAGATGAATTTGTGTACAGTTGCTTGACACCGGTAATGGAGGAATCACAGTTCTTAATACTGCCGAGTCCTTGTTAGTGGCTGAAGTAAAGGTGTGACAATTTGAAGATTTAGCCTTGGTGAAAATAAGAGGAAGCATCCCCTTTCAAAAGAATCAAGAGTTTGGGCAATCCAAGGACGGGGCCCTTAGATACAAGGATCAGCTATGTGTACCTAATTTCTGAGGACTTCGAGAGAATATCATGACAGAGATTAACCAATCCCGGTATTCCATTCATCTGGGGTCAACCATGACGTACCACGATCTTTGACAGTTATACTGGTTGAACAACATGAAGAGGTACATTGCTGGGTACGTCACTCGTGTCCAAATTTCCAACAAGTTAAGATTGAACATCAAAAATCGAGGGGGTTGCTACGATACATGGAAATTGTGACCTAGAAATAGGAAGCGATCAACATGGATTTCATTACCGGATTATCATGATCACGTCAAGGGTTTGATTAAATCTGGATCATGTCAGCTCATTTTCTTCCAGCCAAAACTACTTTCTCGGCTGAAGAATATGTTATGTTGTATATTAAGGAAATAGTTCGACTTCATTGGGTCCTGGTTTCTATCATATAAACAGAGGTGCTCTGTTCACAGCTAATTATTGCAAATAATTCCACAAAGGGTTAGTTACAAGGATCAACCGCAGTACAACTTTCCATCCAAAAACCCATGGCCAACCCGAGCGCACTATTGACACGCTCGAGGACATGTTACGGGCCAATGTTCTGGACATCAAGAGTGATTAGGAGGATCATATATCACACATCAAATTTTCTTACAACAACAACTACCATACCAACATTCAGGTGGCACCATATGAGGCCTTACACAAACGAATGTGCATATCTCTTATAGGACGGCTAGAAGTTGGTGAAACAATATTATCAGGCCCTGAGTTGGTGCAATATGCTGGGGAAAAGGTGAAGGCAATTTGGAATTGATTATTGACCGCTTAGAGCATGCAAAAATCTTACTCAGATAGCCGACGGTGAGATTTGGAGTTCGTTGTAGGAGACTAGGTTTTCTTGAATGTGTCACCTATGAAAGATGATGAGGTTTGGTAAAAGAGGCAAACTCATCCCCTAATATATCTGACCATATCGAATCATACAGCAAGGTCGGTCAAGTGGCTTATAAGCTGGAGTTTCCCCCAAAATTGGAGGTAGCGCATCCAGTATTTCATTTATGTATGATTTGCATGTGTTTAAGTGATCCATTACGTATCACCCCTCTTGAAGTTATTAAAGTTACATGAGATCTATCCTACAAAGAAGTTCTGGTGGCCATTCTAGATCATCAAGTTCGAAAGGTACGAACTAAATAAGTGGCTTCCATTAAAGTGCTTTGTAGGAACAATAGTAAGGAAGAAATGACGTGGGAAATGAAAGAACAAATGAAATCTACATACCTACATTTTTTCCAAGCTATGGGAGGCAACAATGAGGTAATCATGATGGGATGTGATCCAACATTCGAGGACGACTATTCCAAAGGGGGAGATGATGTTACACCTAACACCTAAATAAATATTGGTAAGTTTGGTCTTAAACATGGCCAGTAAACCAGCGACATATGTGAAGGGAAGGGGGATTACACGATTATGCAAGCTTGCGCCAGGTGTCCCACCTAGTGTTGTAACCAGCGCGGGGTGGCCCATTTTGCATGAGGACCCGACATACATTTCTATGTTGGTATAAAATGCCAGTAAGGCTTATCCCCTCATCTTCTAGAAGTATCACCAACACTTGTTCTCCAAAAATACTCTTAATTCCCCTTTCGGATTTCCAAACGAGTAAAGGAAAAGTTGAAGATGAGTTTAAATCTTGCAATATTTTGCATGAAGGAGCCTAGAATCATCGTTGTAATAGTTATTATCTAGTTGTATCAATTTTGGGGATTTATTTAAGGCAGGGTTGATCATCCTAGAAGCATAGCTAGTGCTTCAACAAGGTATGTAGGGCGACTTTCTTTCTTGGCATGAGTTAGCGTAAGTTTCTCCTTCCTTCTAAATAACTCCTGCACTGTAAGATTTGGTGGTTCTATGCCCCTCTAAATAATGTTGTTCCATCCTTATACATTCTTGCCTGTAGCATTCCTATTAATGCTTAAATTGTTCCAAGTTGGTATCCTGTGATCGGGAAGCATGGTTCATTTTGAGGTTAAACTTAATATCTCTTGGAGTCATAGTGATCTGCTCCCATTTCCATTTCTGGAATCTCCAACTTCTTAAGCAATCCACCTGGCCGCTGATGCTCATATTTTACCTGCTGAAAATTGAGACACCGAGCTGCATACTTCACTATGTCTTTCTTCATTCGCCTCCACCAATAGTGCTGTCTCAGGTCCTGATACATCTTTGTAGCACCCGGATGAATGGAGTACCGCGAACTGTGAGCCTCTTGGAGAATCAACTCACGCAAACCATCTACATTAGGCACACATAGCCTGCCCTGCATCCGTAATGCACCGTTATCTCCAATAGTGACTTCCTTGGCATCACCGTGCTGAACTGTATCCTTAAGGACAAGCAGATGGGGGTCATCGTATTGACGCTCTCTGGTGCGATCATAAAGAGAAGACTGAGAAATCACACAAGCCAAAACTCGACTCGGCTCGGAAATATCCAACCTGACAAATTGATTGGTCAAGGCCTGAACATCCAAGGCTAAAGGCCTCTCTACTACCGGTAAATATGCTAAGCTGCCCAAACTCTCCGCCTTACGACTCAAGGCATCGGCCACTACATTGGCCTTCCCGGGATGATAGAGAATGGTGATATCATAATCCTTAAGTAACTCCAACTATCTCTATTATTGCAAATTAAGATCCTTCTGTTTAAACAGATGCTGTAGACTCCGGTGATCGGTGTAGACCTTTTAATGGACACCGTACAAATAATGCCGCCAAATCTTCAAGGCATGAATAATAGCTGCTAACTCAAGGTCATGGACCGGATAATTCTTCTCATATACCTTTAACTATTTGTCCGCGTAGGCAATCACCCTACCATCTTGCATCAACACTGTGCTGAGACCAATACGCGACGCATCACAATACACAGTATAAGACCCTGAACCTGTAGGTAATACCAACATTAGGGTTGTAGTCAAAGCTGTCTTGAGCTTTTGGAAGCTCTCCTTACATTCCTCAGTCCACCTGAACGGAGCACCCTTCTGGGTCAATTTGGTCATAGGTACAGCAATAGAAGAGAAAACCTCTATAAATCGGCGATAATACCCCGCCAAGCCAAGAAAACTCCGAATCTCCATAGCTGAGGACGGTCTGGACCAACTCTGTACTGCCTCAATTTTCTTTGGATCTACCTTGATCCACTCGTACGAAACTATATGACCCAAAAATCCCACTGAATTAAGCCAGAATTCACACTTTGAAACTTTTGCATATAACTTCTTTTCTCTCAAAGTCTGAAGCACAGTTCTCAAGTGTTGCTCATGATCCTCCTAACTCCGGGAATACACCAGAATATCTTCAATAAATACAATGACGAATGAGTCAAAATAGGGTTGAAATACACTATTCATTAAGTGCATGATTATGCAAATAACCACATATGAACATGTATCTATTTTTAGTGAGTTGCACTACAGATAGTCGTGTACGACACCTATTGTGCAACCACTGATCAATTGGGTACGATGTGAAATGATAATGAGCCCTTGCATGGTCTGGTATAATCGAGACCTTGTGTGGCTGGGTATGACTGAGACCTTATGAGGCCGGTTATGATGTGATAAAATAAATTAATCTTATCGAGTCCTGTGCGAGGCCAGGTATGATGTAAAGTAATATGACCCAACGCAGGGCTAAAAAATTCTATATTGTATTTAATGCAAAGATTTAGTAAGTGGCCTACTCCTTTGTATCGTTGCATATTTATATGTTATGGCTTCTATTGTTCATG